>NW_026896737.1:0-251282 GCF_033153095.1 Gastrolobium bilobum | reverse complement strand
TGTATTGTAAAAATATTTGTGTCTCATGTGTAACGTGTGTCAATTAGTTTAATTAATAATAAAAGAGGCTTTATGGTAATTGACGTTTCGCATTAATGGTAATTGACGTTTTGACGTTTTGCATTATGGTAACGTTTTGCATTAATGGTAATTGACGTTTTGACGTTTCGCATTATTAGGAAGTTACAGGGAGTTATTTGAAACTTCGTAACTGGTGACATGGTTCAGTTATATAAAGAGAAAAATGGTGAGTCTCTGATTATGATTATCTCTCAGAATTCTCTCCTTCATGGTCTGCCCATAAAAGTTGTATCAGATCCCTGTCATAGACGATACAAGGAAAGCAGAGGGTAAAGACTCTGAGAAACAATCTTCCATCATCAAAGTTCTTCCGCACTAATAGAGAAAGGTACGCTCTTATGTGAAACTCATGAATTCTAAAGATCCTCTTTCATGTTCTTGAATGATTACTGATGAACATGTATTACTGATTTACTGATAAAATTACTTACAGTTGGTATCAGAGCATGTGTTTAAGAATTTGTGTTTTTCCATAAATAATTATGAATGAATTCCTGATTCATGAAGAGTTAGGGTTTTGGATAAAGCATCATGAAAAGAGAAACTGATCGATAAAGCATTTTTTGAAATCAATATCAAATGCTTTTTGTTAACCGTGCATCATGAAAAGAATTTGTATTGGCTAAAGAAATATTCAAAGTTGTTGTCGTAGGTCTCCTTGAATGTTCTCGGTTTTCGTGTTTCTTAATGGATGAAAATTTGCATTCGGTTTTAATGCCATTCGATTTTGATTTGAATTGAGTTTGAAAAGCATTTTCAATTGTTCTGAATGGATTATGTTAACCGTGCATAATGGAGAACAAAGGTACTGTGTGAATTTTATTTTTATTTTTTAACGTAAATTTTTCTCGGTTTTCGTGACAAAGCCATTTATTTGTATTGATGGCTTTTCAATGTAAACAATTACGCCATTCAATTTTGGGATGCCATACGTCGGTTTTCCAATTCACTGTTTAGAAACTTATATTGATTTGAATGGCTTTTCGGTAAATGTGCATCACTGTTTCATGAATTTGCTTCTCGGTTTCATAAATTATTGGAGAAACTGATATTGATTTGGACTGAAGGTTCCAGTAGCCATTTAATGCCATTTTTTTTTTCATGCCATTCGATTTAATGGATAAAGCTACTGTATGATTATGTAATATTTACGATTTTAAATTGAATGATTATGTGATGTGGCTGGATTAAATTGAATGTGAAAATTTAATCCTATTATTGTTTATGAAATTTTTTAGTTTTGGAATTAATTATGATAGATTTGTTAGTCACCAAAGTGGCCAAATCTTGAAGAGTTATTTTAATTCCAAATATTATGAATTTTATTTCAATTACCATGACTGTGATGCTATGAATAGTATGATAATTATTCATGTTGTGGTATATTGAAGTTCATTATTATAGGACAGTTAGGGATCAACCCAAAGGTTGATTATTTGTTTTATAAAATGAACATGGATGTTGGTATTGTTGGCATATTTCCTCACATTTGGACATCCAAAGATGACAAATATTTATGATAGGGGTATGCATCATTGCCAAATTATGTGAAATTTATATAGCATCATTATAGTTAATGTTGTATGTTAATGGATCCCCAAAGGCGAACATTGATATGCATTGAAGTTAGTATAGTTGAATCTGTGAAGTATGTTAATATGTGACATGTATGATTCAAAGCATTAATATTTAAATATTATTCCTTGTAGTACCTGTTGCCACACATTCCATGTTCTTAACTGTTGCAGTTTTTAATGGGCTGAACTTCTCTGAATGGAAAGAGCAAATCAATTTTTTCCTTGGGGTAATGGATATGGATTTGGCTCTAAGAGAAGAGGAACCTAGTGCTATTACTCCTGAAAGCACTGAGGATGAAAGGAACCATTTTAAGAACCGGGAAAGATCCAACAGATTAAGTTTGATGTACATGAAAATGAGCATAGCAAGCAACATTAAGTCAGCTCTTCCACAAACTGAAAGTGCCATCGAAATGATGAAACTTGTGGAAGAGCGCTCCCAAACCGCTGATAAGTCTCTTGCTGGGACACTTATGAGTACACTGACCACCATGAAGTTTGATGGTTCGTGTACTATGCATGAGCATGTTATTGAAATGACAAGCATTGCGGCAAAATTGAAAGCATTGGGAATGGCTGTGGATGAGAACTTCCTGGTGCAGTTCGTATTGAACTCATTACCGTCTGAGTATGGTCCTTTCCAAATGAACTATAATACCATGAAAGACAAATGGAATGTGCATGAATTGCACACTATGTTAGTTCAGGAAGAAACCAGAATTAAGAATCAGGGAGCTCATTCTGTCAATTATGTAAAGCATCAAGGAGCTGAAAAGAATAAAGGTAAGAAGCATGAGAAGAAAGGAGGAAGAGGAGGACCCCTTAAAGTGAATGAGGCCTCTTCTTCTAAAATCCACAAGGCCAAATGAAAAGTTTGTCTTTATGGGCAATAGAGTGAAAGTTCCGGTGGAAGCTGTTGGGACTTATCGTTTAATTCTCGACAGTGGATATCATTTGGACTTATGTGAAACTTTGCATGTCCCTAGTATATCTAGGAATTTAGTTTCAATTCCCAAACTTGATGTTGTTGGGTACTCTTTTAAATTTGGTAGTGGTAGTTTCAGTTTGTACAAACACAATCATTTGATTGGTAATGGTACTTTATATGATGGATTATATAAATTATGTCTTGATAATCTTTATGTTGAAACACTTATGACTCTGCATCATAATGTTGGTACTAAATGTATCTTAATTAACGAATGTTCCGCTTACTTGTGGCACAAACGTTTGGGACATATTTCCAAAGAAAGGATGCAAAGATTGGTGAAGAATGAAATCCTTCCGGATTTAGATTTTACTGATTTGAATGTTTGTGTGGATTGTATTAAAGGAAAACAAACAAAACACACAAAGAAAGGAGCCACAAGAAGCACTCAGCTTCTTGAAATTATACACACTGATGTATGTGGTTCGTTTGATGTTAATGCCTTCAATAAAGAAAAATATTTTATCACTTTCATTGATGATTATTCACGTTATGGTTATGTCTATTTGCTGTATGATAAGTCTCAAGCTGCAAATGCTTTGGAGATTTATATTAATGAAGTTGAAAGGCAATTAGACAGAAAGGTGAAGATTGTCAGGTCTGATAGGGGTGGTGAATATTATGGAAAGTATGATGAAAGTGGACAACATCCGGGTCCATTTGCTAAATTTCTGGAAAAGAGTGGTATTTGTGCTCAATACACAATGCCCGGTACACCGCAACAGAATGGTGTATCAGAAAGGCGTAATAGGACCTTACTGGATATGGTTAGGAGTATGTTAAGTAATTCTTCTTTACCTGTTTCATTGTGGACTTATGCTCTAAAAACTGCCATGTACGTATTGAATAGGGTTCCTAGTAAGTCAGTTCCAAAGACTCCTTTTGAACTTTGGACTGGAAGGAAACCTAGTATAAGACACCTGCATGTTTGGGGTTGTCAGGCAGAGATTAGATACTACAATCCGCAAGAAAAGAAACTGGATGCAAGGACAATCAGTGGTTATTTCATTGGTTATCCAGAAAAATCGAAAGGGTATAGATTTTACTGTCCTTATCATACTACAAGGATTATTGAATCTGGAAATGCAAGGTTCATTGAGAATGGTGAAGTTAGTGGGAGTGAAACACCACGTAAAGTGGATATTCATGAAGTGAGAGTACAAGTTCCATTACCTTGTAGCTCTAGTAAAGTTATTGTTCCTTATGCTATTGAACCAATCAATAATAATGAAGGACAAGTTAATGATCTCACTACTCATGAAGAGATCATTGTTGATGAACCGAATGAACCCATAGTAGAAGAACCACAACAAATAGCATTAAGAAGATCTCAAAGAGAAAGGAGACCTGCTATTTCTAATGATTATGTGGTATATCTACAAGAGTCTGAATTTGACATGGGTATTCAGGATGATCCAGTAACGTTTTCACAAGCCATGAATGGAGAAAATGGTGATAAATGGTTAGATGCTATGAAAGATGAGTTGAAATCTATGGAACAGAATAAGGTCTGGGATCTTGTTGAGTTACCAGAAGGGTGTAAGAGAGTTGGTTGTAAATGGGTCTTTAAGACCAAACGTGACTCTCATGGTAACTTGGAACGTTACAAGGCCAGACTAGTTTCAAAAGGATTCACTCAGAAAGATGGCATTGACTATAAAGAAACTTTTTCACCAGTCTCAAAGAAGGATTCTTTAAGAATTATTATGGCATTGGTGGCTCATTATGATCTAGAGTTACACCAAATGGATGTGAAAATTGCCTTTATAAATGGAAATTTAGATGAAGATGTGTACATGGACAAACCAATGGGGTTCATAGAAAAGGGTAAAGAGCACATGGTGTGCAAACTTAAGAAATCAATATACAGACTTAAACAAGCTTCACGGCAATGGTACCTTAAGTTCAATGATACCGTTGTTTCCTTTGGATTTAAAGAAAACATTGTTGATCGATGTATATATCTGAAGATCAGTGGGAGCAAGTTTATCTTATTGATTCTGTATGTTGATGATTTTTTGCTGGCAACTAACGATCTTGGTCTTTTAAATGAGACTAAGAAGTTTCTCTCTAGTAACTTCGAAATGAAAGATATGGGTGAGGCAGCTTATGTGATAGGAATAGAAATATTCCGTGATAGATCACAAGGACTGTTAGGTTTGTCTCAGAAAGCATATATTAATAAAGTTCTAGAGAGATTCAGAATGGAAAACTGCTTATCATCTTCAGTTCCAATTCAGAAAGGAGATAAGTTTAGTCTCATGCAATGTTAGTCTCATGCAATGTCCTAAAAGTGAATTGGAATGAAAAGAAATGGAAGCAATTCCATATGCATCATTAGTTAGGAGTTTAATGTATGCTCAGACTTGTACTAGACCAGATATTAGCTTTGCAGTTGGGATGTTGGGTAGATACCAAATTAATCCCGGTATAGATCATTGGAAAGCTGCAAAGAAAGTTCTGAGATATTTGCAAGGAACTAAAGGTCACATGCTTACTTATAGAAGGTCTAACAACCTTGAAGTGATTGGATACACAGATTCGGATTTTGCAGGATGCATAGACACAAGAAAGTCTACATGTGGTTACCTGCATCTTTTAGCTGAATAAGCTATATCATGGAAAAGTGCGAAGCAGACTGTAATAGCTGCATCCACTATGGAAGCTGAATTTGTGGCATGTTTTGAAGCCACGATTCAGGCTAAATGGCTACGGAATTTTTTTTCAGGGCTTGGATTGGTCGACAATATTGAAAAGCCGCTGAAAATTTATTGTGATAATTCCGCAGCAGTCTTCTTTTCTAAAAACGACAAGTATTCCAAAGGTGCTAAACATATGGAATTAAAGTACTTTGCCGTTAAAGAAGAGGTTCAGAAACATAGAGTGTCTATAGAGCATATTAGCACCGATCTTATGATAGCTGATCCTTTGACGAAGGGATTACCGCCCAAGACATTTACTGGTCATATATGTAGAATGGGCATTATGTCAGCTAGTGAATGATGAAAATTATAGTTATGCATTAAGTGTTGACACTCTGAGCTCATTGATGAATATATGTTTCTGTTATTGTCTTATTTTCAATTTATGGATGCATGCAAGTATATCTAATGATATTGAAAATAATTATGGTCCGTTATGAAGACATTATTGTTGGACATAATGTACACTTCCTATTAAAGTATCATGTTAGGAAGAAGAGTCAATATAGTAGTACATGGAAGGGACTATGCCGACTTGATAGCATACAACCGCCATGACTCATGTTGATTTTATTTCTAATAATGAATTATGATGACGTCAATGTATGGAACCTTTAGCCTAGTAAATGCGCATTATAGTGAATGTTAATTAAATCATGAAGGGACACCTTATGACATGAGCCAAGTGGGAGAATGTAAAAATATTTGTGTCTCATGTGTAACGTGTGTCAATTAATTTAATTAATAATAAAAGAGGCTTTATGGTAATTGACGTTTCGCATTAATGGTAATTGACGTTTTGCATTATGGTAACGTTTTGCATTAATGGTAATTGACGTTTTGACGTTTCGCATTATTAGGAAGTTACAGGGAGTTATTTGAAACTCCGTAACTGGTGACATGGTTCAGTTATATAAAGAGAAAAATGGTGAGTCTCTGATTATGATTATCTCTCAGAATTCTCTCCTTCATGGTCTGCCCATAAAAGTTGTATCAGATCCCTGTCATAGACGATACAAGGAAAGCAGAGGGTAAAGACTTTGAGAAACAATCTTCCATCATCAAAGTTCTTCCGCACTAATAGAGAAAGGTACGCTCTTATGTGAAACTCATGAATTCTAAAAATCCTCTTTCATGTTCTTGAATGATTACTGATGAACATGTATTACTGATTTACGGATAAAATTACTTACATGTATGTCTTCGAGTAGCATGTAATTTATCCTTCTTACGCATTAGTTATGAACCCGAGTTCAACTCATGACGAAAAATATGCATTATCCTAAAAAAATGAAATATGTGCTTACATAATCTCCAATGCTCAAGTTAATATGTGATGAAATTAAATATACCAAGTTTGAAATATACATGTGAAAACTTTGAACGATGGTGAAGACCTCTACTTATGCATGGCAGGGTGAAGTGTTAACCCTCTTAGAATACATGAGAAGAATAAAGAGTTATGAATTTGGTTAATTTTCCTTACAAGAGTTGTTATTTAAATAGATATTTACAACTGCCATCTTTGTCTTAGTGTAGGGAGTGAGGAAATATGGCATCAGAAGCCAATCCAGAACAATTGGAACAGAAATAATATTTATCATACAACTTTTGCTGCAGACGTCAATCAAAACTAATTGTAAAATAAAATAAAATAAAATGTACTACTCAATATTTATCATCTAAATGGCGATTTTCATGCTGCCAGTTAAATTACACAGAAGGGAAACCCAATTAGATAAATAGGGCAATGTTACAGACTCCAAGCACACTTTACATCAATATAGATTACAGTTATAGCTGGGTTGTGGATGATCTTGAGGCCAATAATGAAGTTAGAATGAGATCTAAGGGATGGCCATTAATAAGAAAGAAAAATCCATTAGTAGGCAAGCACTACTTGAGTGATACTGGGAGGACTTTCTGAAGTCATCAAGACAACCAATGGCAGGAAAATAAACTTTTACAATAGAAACTCAAGGACACTTCCTTTGGATATATGAAGCTCCATGCTCTTCATACCTATCAGAAGTGCGTCAAAACAATTGAGTTAAAGGATATCCTTAATAGGAAAATTTGAAAGAACAATTATGCTTTTCTTATGATGAAAGGTGGCAAAAAATAAAAGGGCAAGAAATAGGATTTGTGAAATATATTTTAAAATTTATGCAATAGTATAACCGTAAGTATGGGTGAACAGTAGATAATTACTCGGATTTGGAGAACCACATTTGCTGGAAGGAGCCAAGAGAAGCCAATATACTACCCCCTATCCAAACACTGCACATAAAGTCACCATGAGTAAATTTCACCAAATATACATATGAAATTTTCATATAACCACATTCACATAAAGTCACTTTATATGCTGATATGCACAATTCGGAAGGCCTAGAATTAACCATATAAAACAAAGGGATTTACATTTCTCCTGCAACATGAGATAAAATTAAACAAAAGATAAAGTTATCTCCTACAACCTCAAAACTCTTTTTGGGATTTGAGAAAAAAAATGCTGGATATTTTAAGGGTGTGTTTGGTTGAAGGATTTTTGTAAAGAACCTTGAGATACACCACCTCAAAAGCTAGCTCAAAGGGTGGGAGTGCCCAAGGCCTTATAAACTCCACATTAGTTGCACATACAACCAATGTGGGACTATATATCTCAACACACCCCCTCACACAAGAGCCCATTGGGCTTGAAGAGTGGACAATGCAACAGGCCCAGCCTACCTGTGCTAAGAAACGCCACAAGAGAAAGTGGGGGGCGGCGAGGCTCTGATACCATGTAAAGAACCTTGGGATACACCACTCCAAAAGCTAGCTCAAAGGGTGGGAGTGCCCAAGGCCTTATAAACTTCACATTAGTTGCACATACAACTAATGTGGGACTATATATCTCAACAATTTTGTTGAGATTGATAGGCAAATGAGAAGTGGGAATATAAGGTAACCATGTTTGGTGAAGGAGGTTCCATACTTACCTACCTAAATCATTATCCTACCAAACCAATCTGCATATCTATTTGTGTCGATATAGCCGGCGAAAGTTTCCCTTTTCATATGTGGTATTGCTCAAAAGCTACCTATTTGCTCACATTGTTAGTTAACCAAAAGACGAGCGTACCCTCTGTTCTACTGTGGTGAGTTTCAATACATGTTTTCTTGTGGGTTTATTTGGGAAAGAAAGAAATCGCTTTGGAATGTGTCAGAGTGGTTTACTTGTTGCTAGTTTAAGCCTTTTTGGCTTTGATTCTTTCTTTCCTAATATCACGACCCAAACTTTAGTTGTGAGAAGTTCTTCCAAGAGAAAGCTAAGAGAAAGCTATTAAATTTGTAGTTATCAAAGGCCTTACTCATTCAATCCAGGCCTGCTTTTTTGTTTCCTTCTGTATACTTATAATCATAATGATAATGTAATATGGTTTAGCCAAAAATTATATTGAAAGTTAATGGGATTGTAAATCATCAGGTGAAATCTCGAGCAATGGAAATAGCAAAGTTGATTGAGAATGAAGATGGTGTTGCTGCTGCAGTTGATGCATTTCATCGCCATCTGCCTGATGAGCTACCACTGCCAACTCCATCTCCAGTGGAGGAGGACAACCCAAGTCCTTTGCAGTGGTTTTTTCTCCAACTTGCACAGTGGTGCTGTGTGCCTTGTGGTGGTGTAGTAGTTTTACATATCGGTAGGATGATAACCCCAAGTCCGTTGGCAACACACATGTTTTACATATGGACGTTGGCAAATGATAACCCTCTTTACAAAAGGGTAGGATGCCTAATTCAAGATTTTTTGAAAAACAAGGTTATTTTCGTAATAGCACATTTTTCCCCATCTATATTTTACCAAAAGCTAAACATAGATTTTACAAAAGTTACCTAATTTTTCTAGTAAAATTTTTCCCAACCAAACAACTATTTTTATATTTTCCTACCAAACTCACTTCCCAACCATTTCCCTACTAATCACATTTCCCTATGATTCATAAAAATTTCTCCTCAACCAAACGCTCCCTAATAAAATCCATGATACATAGAAGAAAGTAAAATTTTCAAAATACCCAATATTTTTTTCTTAAATCCCCAAACGATATCGTTTTGGGATTACCGGAGATAATTTTATCTCCTTTTGCAAAAGAAACATTATTTTCTAAAATGAAACAAATTTCTTGAATTTATGATAAACCATAGTAGTAAATCACGAGAAAATTAGCCAGAAGAGGCGGAAAATATAAATGGAAATGGTAATGGCATCATCAAAATTATAAATGAGTGCATTGACAGAGAGATAGATATCGCACCTAAACCTTCTTTCAGTAGCATTTCCACTGGCCAATACTTTTACTCTAGCAGCTTGAGGGGACTCCTGAATCAGAAATGAAATTGTATTCAATTTCTAAAACTAGAACTAACCTTTCCAGCTTTTTGAAAAACACAGACAATCCCATGCCACCTGATGATATAATTATAAAAGATCAAATGTATTGATATTTAATAATATTATAAACTAAAATCTGATTCCTGAGAGAAATTTTGATAAATGTTTTCAACTTAATTGTTTTCTCTTGAAAGTGTCAGAATGCAGAAGCTTTGGCTACAGCCTTATAATCCAGTTCAAGCATGATCTTACAGAACTACATTGTGCTTTACAATTATATCGTTAGTTTTCAATTAAAACACAATATATCACCTAGAAAACAGATTCAAAATGTTTTATAAAGCAAAGTTTCAAACACTTGATGACAAAGGAGCATTTCCAGTTAAACACTCACAAGCATTCAAATTCTCAAATTAAGATTTTTACCTTGTCACTGGTTACTTTTCTTTCTTAAGATAATTCAATACGAAAGTAGCATAAAAAGTCACGTACAATATCATCCCAAAAGTATGCAAAGGAAAATATACGTCAAATCGAAAGAGCTGTCCAATTCCTAGCAAGTTCGTCCAAGAAACACCCCACAGAAAACCATATGCCTACTTCTCTTCAAAATTATGTTTGGAAGTAACAAAAAGCAGCAAAAACTCCACAAACCCTACAGAGAAGCCAAATATATCTATCCTGATCTACAAAACCTGCCAAGACAAAATCCTATGGCTTAAAATTCTATAATTAAAATCTAGACAGACGCACTAAGTCCCTGCTGTGAAGTCTAACACTCTTAGTCCTACCAAAATTGGATAAAAAAAAGTGTCAGATTTGGGAAAACCCTGCGCTGCACAAAAGTTAAGAAACAAGTAAGGTCCCTGTACAGCTGTACTAACGGAAGCCAGCACAGCAAGAATGGACCAAGCTATTTTGATATTTAGTATGAGACACCAACTAAACCCACTTGAATGTTACCCCTTTGAAATCACATGTTAAAACAACA
This sequence comes from Gastrolobium bilobum, assembly GCF_033153095.1. NCBI lineage: Eukaryota > Viridiplantae > Streptophyta > Magnoliopsida > Fabales > Fabaceae > Gastrolobium > Gastrolobium bilobum. Next base: position 240,562 of record NW_026896737.1, on the reverse strand, counting down.
TAAATAGAAAAATATTTAAGTGTAAACCAAGCTGTAAATGTAATTAAACTCAGCAACAACAAAATTGCCATTAAGTAGATGAATAGACAAGGGCTTATTTGTTAGACTAAACCTCTAGCAAGTCTTTCTCAAGGCGTTCCTTCAGTTGTTGCATTGAAGCTGTGCCACCAGCAAGCTGCATGTGATAAATGAAATCAATTTTTAATTGCCCACGTAATGTGTTGTGATAAGCGTCCATCATATTTTTCAATACAACAAAATGTAAAACATATCAAGCACATAACTTAGCCTATACATATGCTCAAAGTATACATAGATAATAAATATGTAAATCATATGGCTTCAGCAAATATCTTGCCAACAATTCTGCCCTCCTCTCAAAATAACTCAAAAATTCTCCATAAAAAAAAGGATGGCCCACTGCATGAGGCTCCTATGGCTTAGATATATGCAGCCTTACCCTGTATCCATATTTTTTTTCAATGTCCAACCTAAACTAAATTAAGCTCTACATAGGAACCGGCTAGAGTATATATACGTAGTAATCAAAAGAGAAGGCAACACTAAATTACATTACCAGTATGCTACTAAATAATTCTCTTCGAATGTCTACATCACACTTGTTAATGCTTTCTATAACCTGCAAGTATTCAAAGGAATAGTAAAACCATCAAGCACAGAAAGTCAAAACCCAACGATATCCTAAAAAATATAGTCACAGTAAATTAGACTACCATTTGAGGCAGGCCACGAACCGAAGGAGCAATTTCTGTGAAGTTCTCCATGCCAGGAATTGACTGTGATTTACATTCACACATAAGAAATTTAGTACACAGAAGAACAAAAGAACAGGAATATTGATTATAAAGTAATTCACAGAACCACAGAACAAAATAGAAGCACAACTAAAAAATGAACTAGCAAGATTGCTCATTGCAGCAAACACCCAGCCAATCTGCAAGATAATTTTGCCAGGGGCCAGGCTGGGAAAAGGGGAGAAAAAGAGTTCAAAAAATCTAAACTGTTTATTATAGTCTGAAGAAAAAAAGAAAAAAGAGAGGACAAAACAAAAAAGAAAACAACTCTTTAACTCATGCTTTCCATTGTTATCAGAATTGCATTTCATGCAATTGCATGCAGTTCGGAAATATGGAAATACAGAATCATGCGTTTACTCCAATGAATTACTACTGAATTAGCAGAATCGTAGTTCTGCTGCATATCGTGTGATCTTAACACAGCTGGGTGACATGCGAAAACATGTTGGGTCATGCACAACCCAATTTGAAGGTGCCAAACTTTCCTCTCCAATCATACCCAGTCAAAATATAAGGGAGAGAAAAAAGAAAAAAAATACACCCCTATTCTTCTCTACTGAAATGGCTCACCACCCTCTGCCTGTCCCCCCATTGCACATGCTTTGCTAGGTATGATGATAACTTAGATCAACCAAATCCAAACTGATAACAGCACATGATTCTGCCATATAATCCCTAAAATTTTGGATTGCCCCGTGTAGTTGAAGGCACCACAAGGCCCACGTTAGGAACTAAGGCAAAGCAAGGGAAAGGTCTGGCGCTTTTGGCTCTTTGAGAAGCACACTTCTCACGCCTTGACAGCGCTTTTTCCTCAATGCAGAGGCGCTCCACGTGCCTGACTAATGGGCAGTGGCTTGACATACCCCAGGCCATAAAAGTTGTCAGCTTTCACATAAATTACAACAGATAAGGCTCCTCTAAATGAGCAAGAAAGGGTGTATCTACCCCTAATTTAATTTAAAGTAGATCGTGATCTTAACCTACTAAAATTTAGAGGTGGATATACCCTTACTTGCACACTTTAGAGACAAATTCACTTTAGAGGAGCTTTTTCCTAATACAAAAATTAAAGGTGGTAAGAAATGTCAGCCACTGCCAAAACAAACAGTTACTTCTTTATTTTCAATTGTTCTTCTACTCTTTTTTGTATATGATTTGGCACTTTCTGTGACAACTTCAAACTTGATTCTATTATGTTTGCACCACCAACGAACACTTTCAATTCCTAGCGAATCCATTATCCAAGAATCACTGCTCTGGCAGTCTGGTTTATTTGCTTTGCTCCTGTGTTTGTTTAATATTTTCAATTGCATGCCACATGTTGCAGCTACATTTGTCTGCTTTATTTTTATTTTTTAGCGGAGTTGTTTTCTGTTTACTTGCAGCATGCTCTGTTTTTGTATCTTGACCTGCATTTGCTTACAAATGCTGTGTCATTGATAACACTTCAGTGGCTTTATTTTTATTTTTTTTGTTCTCTCTATTTATATTCTATATGCTTTCTCCTTCATGTCACAACCTGCATGTGTTTTCAACTGCTTTTTTTCTTGGTACAAAACAGCTTTTTTTATTTAAAGTAATAACATAAATTTATAATTTTATTTCACCAAAAAAATCTTGAATGATAAATTTTTTGTTACATTTTCCTTTTACTTTTACAGTACCAATAGCAACAACGAGTATTGTTGTAACTTGTAAGAGTGGATAAAAGAAATGTGGGGTAGCAAGAATTTAGGGAATGTTTGATTTCTATTTCTGAAAATAGTTTTTAAGATTTTAGATCAAAAAAATAAAGGGAAAAATATTTAAAGAACAGTTATTTTAGTTAAAATTACTGTTTCTTATTTAATATTTTAATTAAAAAGAAAAATCTCTCACTTTCTCCCACCATGATTTCTATTGTGTAACAGTTTCTCTTACCATAAAACACAATAATTTTGACTAAAATGACACAATTCTATGTATTTTAAAAGGACAAACACTAATCCAATAAGTCCCACAACAATAACTATTTTTAAGTTTTTAAAACGGGATTAGTATTTGTCCTTTTAAAGGACATAGAATTGTGTCATTTTAGTCAAAACTACTGTGTTTTATAGTGAAAGAAATGGAAATCATGATGGGGAAAGTGAAAGGTTTTTTTTAATTTAAATATTAAATAAATAATAATAATTTTAACTAAAATGACTGTCCTTTAAAAGAACAAATATTTTTCCCTTTTAAAACTAAAATTGACAAACTTAGACATGTTTTCATAAATTGTTTTGTGGTTTTATCATTTTTGCAATGGCAGTTTTGTAATTATGAAAATTCATTAATGGCACTTATGTAAATAAATTTAATTTCTTTCAATTTTAGATTTTTTTACGTTATGAAGATTTTTCATGACATTTTTATAAATAAAACCAACTTGTTTTTAACTTTAAATCCAACTATATTCAAATAATTTTTTTTGTTTTTGTGTTCTCAAAATAAATTTTTAGACTTTATACTACAAAACAGTTTTGAAGAACTTAAAAACAAAATCAAATTCTTAGGCTTTTATTGAATATGATTTTGTTTTTTTTTTTTTTAAATGTTTTGAATCTGAATTTTGAAAATAGAAACACAATAAAACTTGTTTAAATACAATTGGATTTAAAGTTACAAAGAAGTTTTACCAAAAAAAAAAAAAAAAGTTATAAAGAAGTTGTATTTATTTACAAAAATATCACTAATGAACTTCCATAATTATAGGGTTGCCACGAAACAATTTAAAATTGAAAAATTAGATTTATTTACAAAAATACCATTAATGTATTCTCAGAATTACAAAATTGCCACCACAAAAACAATAAAACCAAAAAACATTATTTGAGAAAATCCATAGGTTGTTCTCCATTTTTAGTTTTAAGAACTAAAAGCCAATTACTGCCTTGGGAGTCATTTTTAAAAAATACATTTTTCAAAGAATTTTTTTTATTTTTTTATTCTAAACACTAAAAAACTGTTTTTAGTTCTAGTTATTAGCGGCAAACTTCAGTGAGCCGTCCACCTTTTGGCACCTCTCACCTCAAGGTGTTGAAAGCCCTTTGCACGTTAAGGGCACCTTTCGCCTTTGAGTACCTTACCAGAAGTCTAGAATATTTCTAAGAACATGCATATCATAATCCTTCATATCAGATGGACAATAAGATAAATTATTAACGTTTTTGCACGCAGGCCACACACCTGAACCAGGTACGGATTGAAAAGTATGTCTGGAATCTTAAATCTGTCTGCTCCGATTTCAATGGTCCTGTGTTATAAAAAAAGTTAAGAAACAATACCAGACAATAAAAATATAAAATACGGATAAAGCAGAAGCAATAAATAAGCTATGATGTACATATGATAATGATAGCATATACTAGAACGTATTTTGAAGATGAAACATAATTTAATCCAAACTCCTCCCTATTTCTATAGGCAAGAATAATTTCAACTTACTGGCCATCAGGAAGCTCATATGGGGTCATTGGAATGTTTGAATATGCTTTCTCTGTCAAATAAAGGAAGAAAAATGGATGTCATATACAGAAACTGCTCGTACTCAATTCTATTAAAGCCAAGAAGGTAAAAGCATCTTCTGGAGCTACAAAAGTATAAAGAATTCACTGAAGACATGTATATCTTAATATCTTTATAATTAAATCACATCATTGAAAAATGTCACGTATGACCTGCGTGAAAGCAGATACCAAGTAAAGCAAATCACATTACAAGAGGCGTAACAGATCAAGTAATCTAATTCAAAGAGGTATACAAAGAGAAGAAAAGGAAGGAAAAAGAAACAGAGAATTCCACCATAAAAGCTAGGCACTTTATCCACAAATGCCTTCAAAAGAACACAAGCACAGGACCAACAAGATTCAAAACATTATACGAGATGAGAAAAGGTAGACAAACCATCATATGGAGTATCTGGAGCACGGCATACACATTCCTTGATGTCACTAGCAATCACCCTCTGTCACAAGAGAACAGTCATCAGATAAACAAAACACAACATCTAATGAGATATATTACATGATGACTAACAGACCTGGGAGTAGAGTTTGTAGCTTTCAGTTGTATTTGGAAAATCAAGATCTACAGTCTGTAGGATTCAGAAAAAAATTAAAAAAGATAATAAGAAACAATAATCATTTATGTATAGAATTGCAGTTACAACAAATATCATATTGAAAGGTAAAAGCAAGAATCTAAATTAAAGTTAATTTAATGCTACTAACAAAATGAAGACTGGGCAACTTTGCTCACTATAATTTTACCCAAAAGTTCAAAAAGTTCTTTTAACTTAATATTTGTCAAATAAAGTAATAACAGATAAGGGGTAGCGTATGTAACTGAAATAAATGAGTTAGATAAACTTGAAAGAAAAGGGTATTTGAAATATTATTGAATTGTGTAAATAATCTGTACAAAGAGGTCTCTATTTATAGAGAATGAAAAACCCTAATACTTGACCTAATGGGCTTGGCCCAATACAACAAATAATAATAATCAAATAACCAATATTTACAATACTCCCCCTCAAACTGAGGAATAGATATTTATCATTCCCAGCTTGCTAGTAAGTTCTTGAAATCTGTCTGAAGGAAGTCCCTTTGTTAATAGATCAGCCAATTGACGCCCAGTGGGAATGTATGGAGTGGTAATCAGCCCACTATCAAGTTTCTCTTTGATGAAATGACGGTCAACCTCAATATGTTTAGTCCGATCATGTTGAACTGGATTATGAGCTATACAAATAACGGACTTATTATCACATAGCAGCTTCATAGGTCCCTCATATTTTATTTTGAGATCATCAAGTACAATTTTCAGCCACAATAACTCAAATGCCTTAAGCCATAGCTCGAAATTCAGCTTCTGCACTTGATCTGGCGACCACATCTTGTTTCTTACTTCTCCATGTCACCAAGTTACCGCAAAGAAACATGCAATAACCAGTGGTAGAACGACGGTCAGTCACGGATCCAGCATAATCAGCATCAGTGTAAACTTCTAAAGAGAGATTGTCATCACGTCGGAATAACAAGCCTTTACCAGGAGTAGCTTTAAGATACTGAAGAATTCTCTCTACTGCCTGCATGTGTTTCTCCTTTGGATCGTGCATAAACTGACTGACAACACTAACAGCATAAGCTAGGTCTGGTCTAGTATGAGCCAGATATATCAATTTCCCAACTAGCCGTTGATATTGTCCTTTATCAACTGGAGGACTCTCCTCTTCATAGCCTATCTTGTGGTTCTGCTCAATAGGAGTATTAGAGGGTTTACACCCGAGCTTTCCTGTTTCTTTGAGAAGATCAAGAACATATTTCCTCTGGCTGATAAAAATTCCTTTCCTTGAATGAGCTACTTCTATCTTTAGGAAATATCTCAGTTTCCCAAGGTCTTTGACTTCAAACTCAGAGGCAAACCGTGTTTGCAGAATCTGTTTCTCCACAAAATCATCACCTGTGATAATAATATCATCAACATATACAAGGAGCACAGTAAGCTTCCCATTACGGGAGTGCTTGAAGAAAAGAGTGTGATCTCCTTGACTCTGTCTGTATCCTAAGGTCATCATAACCTTAGTAAACCTTCCAAACCAGGCACGAGGTGACTGCTTCAATCCATATAAGGCCTTTTTCAATCTACAAACTTTATTTTCTCCCTTCACAGAATCAAAACCAGGCGGGATTTCCATGTAGACTTCTTCCTCTAACTCACCATTGAGGAAAGCGTTTTTCACATCAAATTGATTTATATCCTAATTGTAATGGGCAACAAGGGATAACAAGACTCTCACCGTATTCATCTTTGCAACTGGAGCAAATGTTTCTTCATAATCAATGCCATAGGTTTGAGTGTAACCTTTGGCAACTAACCGAGCCTTGTATCTCTCAAGAGTTCCATCAGAATTATATTTCAGGGCATAAACCCATCTGCACCCTACTGATTTCTTTCCATTAGGTCTATCAATAACCTCCCATGTTTTATTTTTCTCCAACGCATTCATTTCCTCTTGCATGGCTTGAGCCCAATTCCCATCTTTCAAGGCTTCATGTACTGATTTTGGGATTGCAATAGAGTCTAGTGCTGAAACAAAACTTTTGTGCTGCACAGAAAGATTAGCAGAGGAAACAAAATGGGAGATAGGGTATTGAGTACAAGAGGGACAGGAAGAACAAGATTTCTTGGGACAAGATCTTTTTCCTTTTCTAATAGCAATGGGTAAATCATCAGAATCAGTAGTAATAGGTAAGTCATCAGAAGTATTAACATCATGATCAGAAATATGAGATTCAGGACTTACCAGTGGTTCAGACGATTGAGGTTGCTGCTGAGGCAATGTGGGTTGTTTCCTTCTTTGATATACCAACTCAGGTGTCATAATCTTCCGTATCTCTGGTGTACTTGATGTATCAGTCACAGGAGGATCACTCACAGGAGGATCAGACACAGGAGGAACATGAACAAGAGTAGGATACACTGACACAGGTAAAGGAGTAGATACTGAAGATTCAAACTCAAAGAAGGGAGGTGATGAGTTTTCTGGTGAAGGATTCTCCCCCTGAAGATGAGGAGCTTGGAAAAAGGACTCAGATTCTTGAAATGTAACATCCATAGAAACAAAAAACTTCCTACAACCAGGGTGATAAAACTTGTAGCCCTTCTTATCAGGAACATAACCAAGAAAAACACATTTAATAGCCCTAGGGTCCAACTTACTGCGATGATGTTTATGAACATGAACAAAAGTAACACATCCAAACACTCGTTGAGGAAGACTCATAGTTGGAATAGAAGGGAAAAAAGAAGTCATAGAGTAAATAGGACTTACATGGTCAAGTACCCGAGTGGGTAAACGGTTGATCAAGAATGCTGCAGTAAGAATAGCATCTCCCCAATAGTATTTGGGTATATGTGTCTGAAACATTAATACACGAGCCACTTCAAGAAGGTGACGATTTTTTCTTTCAGCAACCCCATTCTATTGGGGGGTGTCAACACAAGTAAGTTCATGAATCATACCGTTATTTCGTATAAATTGAGAAAAACTATGATTAACATATTCAGTACCATTATCTGTTTTTAGTCTCTTGATTTTTTTTAAATTTGGTCTCAACCATTTTATAAAATTGAAAGAACAGTTGTGATACCTCAGACTTTTCACGCATTAAGTAAACCCAAGTTACACTAGTGCAATCATCAATAAAAGAAACAAACCATCTATTTCCAGAAGCGTGAGGGACTTTAGAAGGACCCCAAACATCAGAATGAATAAGATCAAAGGGTGCAACACTCTTAGTAATACTAGAAGGAAAAGACACATGATGATGCTTAGCAAATTCACAAACATCACAATGAAAAGACTCAACAGGCTTAGACAAAAACAATGACGGAAATAAAGACTTGAGTAAACTAAATGGAGGATGTCCCAAACGCTTATGATGAAGCCAAATCAAAGAATCAGCAGTTGATTGACCATGAGACATCAAGATGTGATCTGTTACTTTAGTTGCGGGAGATTGTGACACCAGATAGTACAGCCCACCTTGCTCTTTAGCATTACCAATCGTCTTCCCCGTGGCGAGATCCTAAAAAACACAATGGGTAGGGAAGAAGGTTACAGTACAATTCAAATCTTTTGTAATTTTATGAATAGAAAGAAGATTTGTGGAGAGTTTAGGAACATGAAGAACATCTTTAAGATGTAAGGACTGTTGTAAGTTTATGTCACCAGAACCCGCAACTGATGTATGTGAGCCATCAGCTACGGCTATTGTATGAGTTCCAATGGTGGGATGATAAGAAGTAAAGGAGTCACCACAACAAGCCATATGATCAGTAGCACCAGAATCAACAACCCAAGAATGTTTAAAATCATTACATGAAGAAAGGAAAGAATAAGTTTTGGAGCTCATACCAGTCATAGTCAAAGCACTAGTATCAGATGGCTTACTCAGAGAATCAAGGATGATTGGGAGCCGTTCCAACTCATCTGGACGAAATGCAGGTTGGGTCTCATTAGGTGCAGAAGTTATTTTAGTAAAATGCGGTTGACCACGCATCCTAGCCATCTTTTCTAAGACAGTTTGCTTTCCATGGAAGCGAAAGCATAGATCCTTGATATGACCTGTTCTTTTACAATAAGAACACCATCGATCATCTCTCTTAGATCTAAAAGATGCACCATCAGAAAACTTTGTAAAGGAACTTCTTTGAGAAGAGGTCATACTGCACAAAAAATGGTCAAAGGATAACACCAAGAAGCCAAAAATCACAAAAAAAAATACCAAACGACATCCGATCTGAGAGGAGAGCACAGATCCAGAAAGAGGATGAGGAGAAGATCAGAAAACTTTTTGGCCGGAGCTGGAAAAAGTGGCCCACGCGCCTCCACGCGCCGGTGGAGGTGTCTGCGAGTGGGCCTCACTCGCCGGGAGTGTGGCGGCGCGTGAGAGCGCGTGCGGCGGCCGCCGGAGCTGAAATTTTTGCGGAGAGGTCGTCCGACGGTCGCGAACCTGTCTGTGGCCGGTCAGAGTTGAAAGGTCGCCGGAAAAGTGTCCAAAACGCGATGAACAGTAGCGGCCTTGTGTTGTTTTGGAAAGATCCGATCGTCAAACGATTATAACACGTCCGTAAGCTGATAAATCAGAGAAAAAGGATTTGAAAACTGGTCCTCTTGGTCCAAAATGTCCACCGGAAAATTGGCGGCTAATGGCGGCAAGAGGCTAAGAAAGAAGGTTTCTGTTTTAACGGAGGTAATTGCGGAAGCAGAGCCCTCAGGATCGAGAGCTCTGATACCAACTTGAAAGAAAAGGGTATTTAAAATATTATTGAATTGTGTAAATAATCTGTATAAAGAGGTCTCTATTTATAGAGAATGAAAAACCCTAATACTTGACCTAATGGGCTTGGCCCAATACAACAAATAATAATAATTAAATAACCAATATTTACAACAGATAACAACACTTCATTCTCTATCTTGGTTGTCCTTATCCATGTATAATATACCTAACCCCATTCTCTATTAAATAGCTTTAAAATGAATTTGCTTAACTTGCACAAACTTTCAGTAAAGATTCTACTACTAGTAGATCAAACAAGAGGTAAATTATTCGGTCCAAATCACATAGCAGCAGCGGACTGACACATGTAAATGTTACCAAATTTCATCCATTAATTCATCAAGATTCAAAAAAATTCAAGAGGAACAATGAGTTAAAAGAGATGAAAAAAATGAAGTACTGAAACCAACCACATGTCCTGGAGGCACAAACTGGACAATATATAAGGACTGGAAAGTGGAAACCCATATGGCCGAAGTTCAAAATTTAGGGAATGAATGAAAAAAAGATCGATGCCTCGTACATTGATGATTGCAAAAATATTGAAGATAAAAGCCATGTTACTCACGGGTCATTAAAATGAAAACAAAGTATACCTGAAACTCTCCGGGGCGTATTTCCTTTCTCCTAAATGAATACCGTGGTTTTATCTGTGACAACAAAAAAGGGAGAAATCTCAGGCAGATAAAATCACAGCAACATCACTTCAGATGAGCACCGAAAAATTTAATAGCTCATGTTTGTCACTCACCACGATACCCTTGCTTTCCAAGCTTTTCATCAAGCAGTCTGTAAGAAATTCTCCTCCAATCGGAGAGGTTGCGACAGCCTTGTGTTTTCAACATAGTAGAAGATATGAGCAGACAGAAAGACTTGAAGTATTAGCCAAATCTCAAATATAAATGCTAGGGTAAAATGGCATCTTAAATTATTAATTATATATATATATATATATATATATCAAGAAAACAGGTTGAAAAACATTATAAATATGCAGAGCATACATGAATGAAGAGACATTAGTTTGTAACTACTTGGGCATGCATTAGTGCCTCACATTCACAGATACAATTATGCATAGCCACTCTCTTCCAATTTTTAACTATTGGTTGTGCTTTTGTAAAACATAATGGCAAATGATCGAGTAGTGCTATGGACGATAGCCTATATACGTTTGTTCATATTTGACTACATAACCTAAAATCTATGTATCTTATATACTAAAAGACATAAGTAGTAATTACATTATTAGAAGACTATACAACCAGGTTATTTTTCCAGATTTACTTTCATCCATTTAATGTATATAATTCTCGTTGTTAATCAAATAATCCATTATATCATTTCAAATATTTCTACAGCCTGTTTCAACCTTTGAGCCTTAAAACCTTTCTACGATCAATCCAGTTTCAGAAAGAGTGGTGCATACAGAATTACGGATAAAGGCAGCTATAATAACATTAAAACCACATCCAAGAAATTGGAAAATAAACTCAGCATTGAAATTATAATCAAAATATGATTCAATTCAGTTACACAACAACAATTAAAAAATTACCTTTTGAAGAACATAACCGTCATGTACTGGTGCCACTGTAGTTGATCCTCCACCACTGAGTACAATGAAATAATAAAGAAAACCTCTCATCAGTAACATATCCAGCTTTATACTGTGGTATATTAAAAATAAAAACCATAGAACTAATACACTGAATTCTGAAAGTTATACTATTTCTCTCCCCCTTTTCAATTTTCTCAATTGAATTCTCATATTTTTATCAAGCAACTAGCTCTCCCAAAAGCTTAAGCTATCAGGTAAAGGCAGATAAATGGTTTTATATTTTATATTATATTTCTAACAAGCTTCCTCACATAAGAAGAGGGGGAGCATTGGAGCAATGGTAAGGTTGGTACTTGTGACTAGAAGGTCACGAGTTTGAGTCTAGAAAGCAATTTTTTTGCAAAAATGCAAGGGTAAGGTTGCGTACAAATAACCTTCACCCCTACCTTCACAAGTCGGGAAGCCTTGTGCACTAAGGCTTGCCCGCTTGCACAAGAGCCCATTGGGCTTGAAGAGTAAACAATACACAAACTCACCTACCTATGCTAAGAAATACCACAATATTTATTAGAAAAATGGGGGCAACAATGATCAAACTCTTAACCACTTGGTCACCGAGGCTCTAATACTATGTGAAGCAACCAGCTCTCCCAAAAGCTTAAGCTATTAGGTGAAGGCAGATAAATGATTTTGTATTTTATATTATATTTCTAACATGTTTAAAGTTGTTTAATTTGGTCCCCAACACCCCCCGGAAAAAAGAAAAAAAAACCGTGTTGAACTTAAAGAGGTTCAACTTTCATCACTATCAGCCTCCTACGTTGTCTATAATATGATGCTTAACTCATTACATATTTTGGAATATAACACTGCCAATTTCACTGATACGTCCAGAGAATAGTCACATCGCATAGTAAAAAACCAAAATGATGACATTAGAATAGTCAAGCAGGAAAAGGATAATCTTGAGTCATGTTGACATATACATATTAAAAAACTTCCAGACAGTTATTCTGTAACTGAAAGTATGCAAAATTTCTGTTCCAGTAGTACTGAAATTAAAATAATATTATCATGTGTCATTCTTGACTATTTATTGTGATTACATACATAAACTTGCCTTTATCCTGCTACTAAAGTAAAAGTCAAATTCTTTCTGTTAGGCCTCATACAACTACTACTTTGAGGACAGTGTAAGGGGCAGAAGAGGAATTCGGACTGTAAACGGTTGTATAAACCTTGACTACATGCCAAGGAGAGTGGGAAAATGAGGAAGTTGGTTAGGAGTAAGGATAAAAGGGGACTGAAGGATCTGGGAGAGGTAGGCAAGAATTGACTATGGTGGAGAGGATTTGGCCTATTGGGAGGGGTGGGATATTCTGTCGGTCAGCAGAATTTCCCTTGTTAATTTTGTTCTTTTGCATTTTCTTGGTGATTTCAGTTTCAGAAGAGGGCTACCTTTTCTTGTAAGGAGCTTGATCTCCATAGTTTCCACTCTAATTCCAATTTCCCATCACTCTCCTACTATATTTGGTAATATGGGCCATCTAAGGCATAATGAAACAAGACAACCAGAACTTAACTTTTCTATATATAATATCTTAAAAGTAGGGGTGTTCATCAACTAATTCAAACCGCGGTGACCGAACCGAAAAACCGATAACCGAAAAAACCGAAAATCGAAAAAAAAATCGCAAATTTTAATTGGATTGGATCAGATTTCGGATTGGTTGATGAAAACCGATCCAATATATTAATTCCCTTCTACCTACGTGGGTCTTCCCCCCAATTATAACCCAAAAACTTCTAAACCCAAGACCCATCAACTAAACCAAAGAAAAAACTTAGTCACATCTCATCAACAAAATTTCATCTATGAAAAGCTTTATATCTCATTGTCAAAAAAAAAAAAAACTATATTATCGTTTCCTAATGCTTTTGTATTTCAAAAAAAAAATTACAAAGCCAATATCTGCAAAAGATGTTATTTGCATAATAATTATGAAACAAATTTTAGGATTTTCAAAAAACCGAAAACCGATCCAATCCAAACTGAAAAAAATTGGATTGGATCGGATCGGATTTGAAAAAAAATTCAAACCGAATGGATGATTACATGATCAAACCGATGGGATTGGATCGGATGATTTTTGCTTCCAAAACCGATCCAGTCCAGACCGCGAACACCCCTACTTAAAAGGTTGGCAATTGATATACAGAAATGAAGAAAAAATCATCTGTCCATATTGATATTACCAAGGAATAAGAACAACAACAACTTCATGATCTCTCACCTATCAACAACTAATGACGTAGCACGCCCTGATGCAAAAGAAGTCAGAACCTGTTTGTCAAACAAAATGTATAAATTTTCAGTAGTTTTCCATTCACACTCGGTAACATATATTCGGTTAGAGATATAGGCCAGTGCAGAACTATTCACTTACAGCATTCTTAGCCAAAAACAATGCAGGTGCTTTGTACTTCTCAAACATAAGCTCCGCTGTCCTGCCAGAATCAAAACAAACTGAATTATACATATTGATGTCTTAAACTGAGCTCTATTAATTCTAGATAATAAATTATAACTAGGATACCTTTCCCTCTGTTGTTGAGTGTTAGAAGAAGGCTCTGCAAGGAGCATTGGATGCTCTTTAGGATCAATCAATAGGCACTCCCTACCAAAAAAAGAAAGTATCCAAGTTAAGAATAAGGGGGCGTTTGGTTGAGGAGAAATTTTTTGAATACTAGGGAAATGTAATTACTAGGGAAATGGTTGGAAAGTGAGTTTGGTAGGAAAGTTAAAAAAAAGTTGTTTGGTTGGTCAAAATTTTACCAGGGAAATTGAGTTAAATTTTGTGAGTCTTTGTTTGGTTGAAGGTGAAATAATGATGGGTAAATGTGTTGAAATACCAAAAATAACCCTTGATATTTTAGAGATGTAGACATGTGTACTTAGAAGAGGGCAATATGGTAACACTCTTCATTCACCTTTTTGCATTTTAGCTAGTTTTCTAGGAATACCACATACTAAATGGTAAAGTTCTACCATGATTTGCTTTTGATTTTGCACATACTTGTGAAGGATGGGGAAAAGAGAAGCATAGCTAAATTTTTTTAATCTTTCTACCAAACAAAACAATCATAGAATACCACTTCAAGATAGATGGGGAACCAAATAAAAAACTTCAACCAAACGCCCCCTAAAGCAATTCCTAAGGTTTATGAGACAAAATACTTAGGAAAAAATACATGGGAAAAATCATCAAAAACCAGAAAGAAAACAAATCATCATACAGCGAACACATTCCATTTAACCATGTTAGGAAAAGAACCACCACCACCAACAACAAGAAGCCTTATTCCACTAAGAAGGAAGAGAAGGGGGGGGGGGGGGGGGTGTCAGTTACATGGATCAAACAATACCATTGAGCTCTACCAAAAACCAAGTTTTAATAAATCCATTTAGTGTAAAAGCTCACTTTAATGGTTTCTTCTAAAGTTGTCTTTGGTTTTCTTCCACCCTCTTCATCGCACTATCTTCAATTTGATCCTGTTTTGTCACTGTAGCCTCTGTCGGCCTTCTCGCATGACCAAACCACCTTAAGCGAGTTTCTGTTATCTTCTCCTCAGCATGTGCTAAACCAACTTTCTCCAGTATATTTTGCTCTAGATCTTATCTTTCCTTTTCATGTCCACTCGTCCACCTAAACATTCTCATCTCTGCTATACTTATCTTTTGCAATAGTTGGCATTTTACAGCACATCATTCACAACCATATAGAGCATCACTAATCTTATTGCTATCCAGTAGAATTTTCCTATGCGTTTGATAGCAACCTTATGATAAAAAATTATGCTTTATGTATTTATCTGTTTCATTCTCTTAGTTTCATTCAAATGTGTTCATCCCCCCAATATCCCCATCGTTTTGTAAGACAGGTCCAAAATACCTAAAATTCAAAACTTGTGGTACGATGTGATACACAATATTCACCTCCAAAACATTGCTACTCAACACTTGCTAATTGTCCCCATCTCATGTTTTGTTGTCAATCCTTACTTAAAAGAGGAGGGTTGAGTTAGGCCCTCCACATCCAACGTAAAAATAAAACTTTGATGAATCATTATGGAATTCATCATCGATGTTTGGAATATTACTATCAAATATTAATTAGCCACCATACCTGAATTTCTAATGTATTTTTGTACTTTAGGTATAGGTAAACAGGTCAACTACTCTTGGGACCGTTGCATTTGAAAAGAATCATCAGGGGATTTTAATCAAAAAAGGAATCACAGGAGCTGCCTAAGAACATTAATGCCAACCACACATGCCATAAAATAAAACAAATATAAAAAGGAAAACAATAATCCTAAAACAACTAGATAATCAGTATTGACCTGAAGGCATGATCCCATATGCTGTCAACAATATCCCAGTCAGCAACAACTCCATCCTTAAACGGAGACAGCACCTGACAGCATGGAAGAAAAAGATAACTACGCCTGTTCATTTCAATCTGCAAAATATCAATCAAAGCCTAATGTACAAGACCATTACAAAAGGGTTACCTCCATATAGTCTCTGCGATATCCCAAGGACTGAGATCCTACATACAATTTCCTCTTTCCCTTGGCTTTGTCAGAATCAACATTTCTAAGATTGTTCCTCGATTCCCCAGCAGAGGTAGAGCTCTTTTCAGCATCATCTTCTTCATCAATATCCATTTGATCAATTGCTCCAACAACCTAAGTTCACATATGTCAAGACAACATCTAATCATTATATTACAATATTCATTAACAATGAGTAAACTATCCATAGATTTTCCAGATGTTATTCTAAGTTACTAACAAGCTATAAATTATACAGGCACCCAACTACACTATCAAGCAGTACTAGCTTATCACCACACAAAAATGCCAGTGCCCTCTTCAATTCAATTAACTGAGAGCATAACAATACTTTTTATTCTATCAACATAAAGCAAAAAATAAAAAACTGAGAACAACCTATAGAACAATAAATGGTAAAAAAAAAATCAGTAAAATAGGAAACAAAACAAAAATCCAATTTATTTAAAAAATAAGAATAAATTAAAAAAAGAAAAGAAAAAGTGTAGCCAACACACTTACAGAGGGAAACACAGCCTTAGGGGCATCTTCACCAGCATAACCAGCTTTGCATGTGTGTGAACCCAAGTCAAGTACTATTGCTGATACTTCATCTGTGAATTCAACCAATAGAACAACAAGAAGAAGAAAAAAAAGCATGAGAAGGAGAAGAAAGAGAAGAAGAAGAAAATTAACTAGTTTTCATACTCACCACCGCCATACATGGCTGTAACGATCCTACGAACTCCACAAGAGAATTAGGGTTTAGAAAGGGTTTACGAATTTTCTCTCTCTAGGATTTCAGGAGAGTGAAAGAGTGTGAGAAAATGAAGCTCCGACGACAAGGAGTTCCGCCACGGCAGTTACCGGCGAGGGTGGTCGGAGGAGGAAAGTTGAAAAGTTTCTCTCTCTACGAATTTTCTCTCTCTAGGATATATGTCACGGGCTCAAATAATTAGCATGAGCATTATTGTACCGGATTAAGAGGATATTTGGATTCTGTTATTTTAAAGTTAGAAACTATTTATAAGATAAAGTTAGAAAACAAAAAATCAAAAAAATAAATTAAAAGCGGTTTGAAAATTACATAAAAAATTTAACTTAAAAATTACTTAAAAGCACATATTTGAAGAAAATTATCTCTTTCTTTATCTTTATCACTTTTTATTTTGAAAAAAAGCACACAATTCAAGAAAGACAGATAAGAGCTTAAAAAAAAAACTCTTAGCTTTTAATTTTCAATTTTTTCTTTATTATAAAAAAACTTTTTGTTATAAGAACTTTCCCCAAGACCTGTTTGGTCTAGCTCACGCTTATATAAGTAGTTTTTAAAAAAAAAACAGGCACTAACGAAGGGAAAAGACCGTGGGCTCCATTTCTTGGATCAAATTTTCCGGTTAATGGTTGTTTAAGCTTCGGCATGTTCAAAGAATTTCCCTTCAAATTTTTATGTAATTAAAAAAAAAATCCCTATTTAGTTTTCTTTTTTTTTGGTGACAGAATCACTAATTAGTTGATTGAGTTTGACATTGTATAAGTTTTATTTATCTATTTTCATGATAGATTTTAATTTATTTATTTTTTGGTAATATAGATTTTAAAGTTTTTAATATCACTTTCACCGTAAAATTTATATTTTTATTTATTGTTTTAATATCGCTATCATATGA
This sequence comes from Gastrolobium bilobum, assembly GCF_033153095.1. NCBI lineage: Eukaryota > Viridiplantae > Streptophyta > Magnoliopsida > Fabales > Fabaceae > Gastrolobium > Gastrolobium bilobum. Next base: position 223,026 of record NW_026896737.1, on the reverse strand, counting down.
TTTATATATTTAGGCTTTTTCTTTTCAACTAGTTAAACAATATTTAAAAAAGATAAAAATAGTGTTCCAACTTGACATGGATAATATTGTTGCTAAAATTCTCAAAATTTGTTCCAAAAAAAAATTCTTAAAATTATTATAAACAATATCTTGTAATATATATTTTTCAATCAATATAGGTAATATATTTCATTTTTCTTGTGACATTATTTGTGTCAAAGAAGATTTTGTCATTTTTTTTCTTGAAAACTACCTATGGCTATAGTATCTAAGTTTTATGGAATAATAAATTCATTCTTGTGGAACCAATGCCGGATATAAAGATTTTAGGAATTTGATGATAACAAACAAAGCATGTAAGGAAGGCTTCAAGTTGCAACAATAAAAAAAAACAGACAACTAACACTCATGAAATCCTTCAAGATTCAAGCTTCAAGAGAAGAATCTAAGTCCAAAAAATTTCAAGTAATATACTTTAGGACTTAGAATTAATTGTGAGGGTAATTGACTTATTGCATAAGTAAGCTCAAACATATTTATGTTAAAGTGCATGCATTAAATCATCAGTTGATTACACAAAGGATTTATAGCATCACGTATTTATAAAAACATGTTTTCAATATTCAATCAAGCAATTAAACATGTTTGAAAGTGTAACATCCCGCGAATTTAGGAAGTTCTATAATTTCTATTAGGAATGGGAGAGCATATCTGGAACTCGGATTATACACATAATTAGAGTAGAATTGATTCGAGTAGGGAAAGTATTTTAGTGCATGCATGTGGTTAGGAATAAGTAGGTATATTTTCTGAATTGGAATACTAGTTAAAAGTATAGGATTAATTTTATTACAACGTGTAAACATTTTAGTTAATAATAAAAGGCACATGAAACAATAAATAGGGGGTTAGTACATGTGGTGAGTGATCCTTTAGGAAGCTTATCCTTTGGACCTTTGGAGCCTTAAGGGTTACGGCCCAAGAGCCTTGAGAAGGGCTTAAGTTCAGCCATAATCTATAACTAACCCTCACATATTATCTTAAATAAATCTACAAGGTTACCATGCATTGGTTGAGTAATAACACATGGCAAAACCTCATCCACTCTTGTGATCCCTTGTTATGCGCATAGGTTGGTATGAAAATTCTGATTGCTTGTAACCCTATACAACCTCATGTCAGCCTTGTTAAGTATGTATCCAACGAATGAATAGTAGTCAACCTGCATGTAATTCTATTGGTTGGATATCACACCTCTCCTTATCCTCTCTTTCACATGGTGCGTGTAAGAACCCGCACCGTTAATTAAGGTATTTAATTAATAAATTACGAGAAAATGGGAAATGATTCCATAATTGACCCTAATAATTATTTATGAGGCTTAATAATCGCAATAAGTGATTAAGAATGCTGAAAGTCGCTTTTTGGAAGAAAAGTGCAGGTACCGGTTCTGCTAGTCGGTATAAATGCGTACCGAAAAAGTATCCCGGAAAATTAATGTAGGTGCTTGATAATTACTAGAATAATATGTAGGATTTGTAAAACGAGTTTCAAGTCCAGATAATGAGAACTGGTGCTGGAAACCGATACTGGCTTGGAAAAGCGCGTACCGGAAAAGTGCTCAGAAAATTATAAGAAAAATATGATAAATCTTAGAAAATTATGTAGTTTCATAATCCGAAGTTTGGGATTAAAATGCTAAGCGTAGCAATTAAAGTTAATATTGTGTGTTAATCTTTAAGTGGGCTATATAAGCCTTAGTGGGCACTAAACCCTAGGCCATATTACATTCTCTACGTGAGTTTGGAGCTGGTGGCTGCTGCCTTGGCCTTCTCCACCTTTGTGTAACCTCTCTTGTAGCCTTTCTTCCCCTTTTCTTCACTAAAACACCTTGGGTGAGTGGGAATCATCCTTGTGAGTGAAAGGTGAGCACCTTTTTCTGAGTTGTGGTGGTTGTGGGAGCTGAGGTGTTTTCTGGTTTGGTGGCATTCTTGTTGAGGAGTGTTGTGCTTGGCTTGTGAGGCTTCAAGGAGCTTCCTTTGTGAAGAAAGATTCTTGCTTGGGTGGTATTTTCGTACACCCTTGAAGTCAGCACCTTGGGAGCTGATTGTGAGCTCCAAGAGCACCTCCAACCTCTGTTTTGAGCTTTGGTAAGCCTTGTCACCTTTTGTATTGAGTCTTTGAACTTAAAAATGAAAGCTTGATGCATGTTAAGGCTTAAAGATGATAACTTGTTGTTGAGTAATGTTGAACACACCTAGAAATGCATGTTTAGGTGCTGTAAATCGTTAAAAACCCAACCTTGGAAGGATATCTTCACGAAATGCATTTTCTGCATTCTGTCGTGAAATATCTGGATATCTGCCCGATGAATATCCGGATATGTGATATCCGGATATGGGTTTTGAGTATCCGGATAATAGATATCCGGATATGGGATTCAGGATATCCGGATATGTCCAGTGAGATATCCGGATATTGCGTATCCGAATATGGTCCCGAGGAATATCCGGATATTCTGGGATTTCGAAGAACAGTAGCTGTGCTGTGAGGACAGTAGGCTATTGGGGGTTTGTGGACCCTAGATTGATGAAGTTGAACTTCTGTTTTAATTAAATTAAGTCAGAATCAAGTGATTAAGGACTTATGGCTTGGTATGGAGCCTTAAGACGTAAAACGTAAGGAGAGGCGTTGTCTTTAAGTTATATGCTTGTGTTGCATTATTATTGATATAGTATTGGTCCATAACATATTGTGAATCTGCTGTGTTTGGACTTTGAGCTGTGGACTCTTGGCTTTTGGAGTTAGCTTGCAAGGTAAGCTTTCGTGTCCTCGGTTTAGCCATGTTGTGGTTCCACCATGTCCCATGGGGGTATGGTTTATGCATGCTGTGTACATGCTTTTGGATATTTGATATGTTGATTGAACTTTACATGTAATGGCTTTTAATATGCATGTGTTGTTTCATCTTGACGGGAAGCCTGAGTATGTAGCGCCATACAAGATGGTGTACCGGGGTGAATGCAAGTGGTACTTGCACGGTGTGTAGGTGATAGACGTAAACCTGCACTGTCTCTGGCCAGTAGATTAGTATTGACACACATGGCATGATTATCTGCTGCATTGCATTGTTTTTGAAATAATAAATGATAAACTGCTTTTGAACTTATATTGCACATGTAAGTGAGCTTGGGGTGGAAGATCCTTGAGGACTCACTGACTTACTGAGATTTCTAGATTAGAGATCTTACCCCACGTTTGGGGAATGCTTATTTCAGGATCAGGTAGTATGGGTACTGATGCCTCAGGCGGCGGGAGGCCGGAGCTTAGCTGATTTTGTTGTTTCTGCTTATTTGTTAGCATGACTGGATTTGGATTCTGTTTATGTTTTCCGCTATTTATGACATAATGTTGTCGAGACTGATGTTGGGCATGTTGCCTTATTTGAGTGAGCATGGGGATTGTCCATAACACATTTTCCTTTAGTACTTGTAGTTTGGAGTTGTATAAACTGTTAGATGGTCCGGTCTACATTGTTGTAGTTCCGTGACTAGAGCCACAATTATATTATCTATGTTATGAGGTATTTCAGTTAGCTGTTTTATTGCAATTACATACAGGCGATGTTTTATTAATTGATTATTAAGCAAGTTGGTAAAGTTAATGGCATCATAATTGAAAAGAAAAAGTAATTCCGCATTTTAATTAAGCGCAACTTAATACGATATTATGATAACATTACCGGATATATACGGGGTGTTACATTTATGGTATCAGAGCAATGGTTCGAGGGAAAAGCCTGTATGTATTGCAATTGCTAGGTTGTTTGGTTGTGTCTGTCTTTGTGTTTACTCCGTCGAATTTTATTATGATGATGTATATGTGATCACATTGCGTGGGCCTGATCAACTCATAATTTGTGTAACTTGTGCAGAGTCATGGTAAGGTCCGGGAGAACACGAGAGACTTCTGAGGATCAATCTGATCCTATCCTGACTGCATTGGCTGAGATGCAGGCGGCTAGGTTAGCCGATCAGGAGGCCGCTAGAGTGACCAACGCGACAATGATGGAAGCTGTTCGCGAGGCGAACCGGATAGCCGCAGCTGAGGTTCGTGAAGCGAACCGGAGGACCACTGAGGAAGTCCTCGAGGCGAACATGATGGCAAACATGACGATGATGAGAGTCATGTTGGAGGAGATGAGGGTTGGTCCTGCTGTAGGCCAGGCTCCACCACCACCGCCTCCACCTAGTGTTCAGGAGGAGAGCCATAGTCACATCGACAGTGCTACTCATGCCGCTGAGAAAGGGGAGCCCCTTGTGGGGATTACTGAGGATCGTGATGTGATCGATCGCCGGCTGAATTCTTTCAGGAAGCATAAGCCACCTGTGTTTGAGGGGTCTCTGGATCCTATTGCTGCTGCTAGATGGCTAGAGTCGTTGGACAAGATCTTTCGGGTTATGCAGTGTACAGACCCACAGAAGCTGATGTTCTCGACCTACATGCTGGAGGGCGATGCCCATGAGTGGTGGACGCACACCTCTCGTGCTTTTGAGAGGCAGGGCCGTGTCATGACGTGGCCATTCTTTGAGGAGTGCTTTCCGGGCCGATACTTTCCCTATGATGCGCAGGAGAGGAAGCAGGGAGAGTTTGATCGTTTGGTACATGGCTCGATGTCTGGTGATGAGTACCTGGCTAAGTTTAATGAGCTAGTGAAGTTTGCACACTTCCGGATGGTTCCTCCTACTCCGTTATTTCTGGCAGCTAAGTTCCGCAGGGGACTTAGTGAGGTGATTGTTGAGCATCTTGCTGGTGCTGCTTCGAGGGACTTTGGTACACTGGTTCAGCAGTGTAAGGACATCGAGGATGTTTGCGACTTTGCGTGGCAAGCAAGGCCAAGAGGGCCAAGGTTGAGGAGAGCAAGGGAACAGGTGGTTCCACTCCTGCTCCTACTTCTTGGAAGGACAGGAGGTTTGCTGATAAGGGCAAGGGAAAGCAGCTAGCGACTAGGCAGGCGCCTGGTCAGTTCAAGAGAGCTGTTTCACATCAGGGGAGTTCTGCTAGGCCTCCTACCACTCCGAGATGTTCGGGATGTGGGAAGGAGCATGTGGGACGCTGTGCTACGGGGCAGTTGTTGTGCTTCAAGTGTGGCAAGGAGGGCCACTTCTCTAGAGATTGTCCGTCGTCGACGGCGAGAGCTGCAGCTGTTCAGGCAGTTCCTTTGCAGATGGTTCCGATGGCATCTTCTTCGGCACCTGCAGTGCCACCTTCTGTTGGGAGAGTGTATACACTAGATAGGCAGCAGTTGGATCGCGCTCCGAACCTTGTCAGAGGTACTGTGTCTATTGGTGATTCTTTTGTGGATGCTATCTTTGATTCCGGGGCTACTCATTCGTTTGTTGCTACCCCGATTGCTTTGGGGCTTGAGTTGCCCAGTGTTGTGCTTTCTCCACCGTTGCGGGTGACTACCGCCACCGGAGAGATTTATGATTCTACCACTGTACATCGCGATGTAGCGTTTCAGTGAGATGGCTGTGAGTTCTCGGTAGATCTGATTGGGTTGCCGATGGCCAACCTTGAGATTATTCTGGGCATGGATTGGTTGTCTAGAAACTGTGCATTGATTGATTGCTATGCAAAGCGCGTGGTGATGTCTCCGTGTGATTCCACAGCTAGTTCCTCGCCATACATTTCACTGCTGCAGGCCAGGAGAGCATTGCGAGCAGGGGCATTGGGTTATGTCATGTTGGGTGGTTTGGTGAGTAGGACACAGGAGGATATCACTGGCATTCCTGTGGTGGGGGAGTTCCTTGAGGTGTTTCCTGAGGAGATTCCTGAGTTTCCGCCACAGCGGGAGATAGAGTTCTTCATTGACTTGTTGCCCGGTGTGGAGCCGATTTCTTTAGCTCCTTATCGGATGTCGCCACCGTAGTTGGCTGAGCTGAAGAAGCATATTGAGGATCTTTCGGCGAAAGATTTCATTAGACCGAGTGTGTCTCCTTGGGGAGCACCGGTCATCTTCGTGAAGAAGAAGGACGGGACAATGCAATTGTGCACCGACTACAGGCAGTTGAACAAGGTGACAATCAAGAACAAGTATCATCTTCCTCGGATTGATGATCTGTTGGATCAGCTCAGGGGTGCTTGTGTGTATTCCAAGATTGATCTCCGGTCCGGATACCATCAGATTCGGGTGAAGCCGGAGGATGTTCCGAAGACCGCGTTTCGTTCGAGATACGGTTATTTTGAGTATTTGGTGATTCCGTTTGGACTCACAAATGTGCCGGCAGTGTTCATGGATTACATGAACAGGATTTTCCAGCCGTATCTGGATCAGTTTGTGATTGTCTTCATTGATGATATTCTGATCTACTCCAAGACTGAGGAGGAGCATGCGGAGCATCTGAGGATAGTTCTGCAAGTGCTGAAGGAGAAAAAGCTTTATGCTAAACCTTCTAAGTGTGAGTTTTGGCTCAAATCAGTCAAGTTTATGGGGCATGTGATTTCAGCAGATGGAGTTACAGTGGATCCCAACAAGATTGAGGCCGTGTTGGATTGGGAGAGGCCCAAGACAGCTTCGGAGGTGAGGAGCTTCTTAGGTTTTGCCGGTTACTATCGGAGGTTCATCAAGGGTTTTTCCACGATGGTTCTCCCTTTGACTCGCCTTACCCGAAAGGAGACTCCATTTGTGTGGACTCACGAGTGTGAGGCGTGCTTCCAGGAGTTGAAGGAGAGATTGACTTCTTCACCTGTGTTGATCCTTCCTGATCCTGAGGAGCAGTTTGAGCTTTACTGTGATGCTTCTGGAAAGGGGCTGGGCTGTGTGCTGATGCAGTCTGGTAGAGCTGTTGCTTTTGCTTCGAGGCAGTTGAAGCCTCATGAGGAGAACTACCCGACTCATGATTTGGAGTTGGCTGCGATTGTGTTTGCTTTCAAGATTTGGAGGCATTATCTTTTTGGTTTGAGGTTTGTGGTGTTCAGTGACCATAAGAGTTTGAAGTACCTGTTCGATCAGAAGGAGTTGAACATGAGGCAGAGGAGATGGATGGAGTTCATAAAGGACTACGACTTTGAGCTAAGGTATCATCCTGGCAAGGCCAATGTGGTAGCCGATGCTTTGAGTCAGAAATCCAGTAGTTCATCCAGTTTGCTACTTGGTAACTTCGATGTGGTTGAGAAGTTTCGCCACTTGGCAGTGATCGCTCCGTGTGCGAGCGTACTTCTCGGGTTGGAAGCATCAGATGTTGTGAACGAGCTGCTAGAAAAGATCAAAGAGGCACAAGTTCAGAGAAAGTGTCTAGATTATGTGAAGAACCAAGACAGTGTGTCTTGGAATGATGATGGATTGTTGTTGTTCCAGCGGAGGATTGTGGTTCCTCGAGGTCCGTTGACAGGAGAGGTTATGGCAGAAGGCCATAAGAGTCAGTTTTCTATCCATCCTAGTGCTACTAAGATGTATCAAGACTTGAAGAAGAACTTCTGGTGGCCGGGCATGAAGAAAAATGTTGCTATCTTTGTGTCCAAGTGTTTGGTTTGCCAGAAGGTGAAGATTGAACACCAGAAGCCGTCTGGTAAACTTCAACCTCTTGAGATTCCGGAGTGGAAGTGGGAGAGCATTTCCATGGACTTCGTTGTGGGTTTGTCGAAGACTCAGGTTGGCTGTGACTCGATATGGGTCATTGTGGACAGACTGACGAAGTCTGCCCATTTTCTTCCAGTGAAGGTGAGCTTCTCTACAGAGCAGTTGGCCAGAATGTATGTTCGCGAGATGGTGAGGCTTCACGGGGTGCCCGTGAGTATCATCAGTGATAGGGACCCGAAGTTCACATCTCGGTTCTGGGAGGCGCTGCAGGGAGCTTTTGGTACACAGTTGAGATTGAGTACCGCCTATCACCCTCAGACTGATGGACAGACTGAGCGGACTATCCAGACCTTGGAAGACATGTTGCGGGCTTGCATGTTGGAGCAGGGCTCGGCATGGGATAGGTACCTTCCATTGGTGGAGTTTTCGTACAACAACAGTTTCCATGCTAGCCTGGGCATGGCACCCTACGAGGCACTCTACGGTAGGAGGTGTCGTACACCTACCTGCTGGTCGGAGGTTGGGGATCGTGAGTTGTTTGGCTTTGACTTTGTCCAAGATACCACCCTGCATATCCAGATGATCAGGGAAAAGCTGAAGCAGGTGCAGAATCGTCAGAAGAGCTACTACGATGTCAAGCATCGACCACTGGAGTTCAGTGAGGGTGAGCACGTGTTTGTGAGACTTTCACCTGTCACGGGTGTTGGACGGGCACTCGGAGTGAGGAAGCTGAGCCCGCGGTTTATTGGGCCATACCAGATTCTTGGTAGAGTAGGACCTGTTGCCTACCGGCTTGCCTTGCCCCCGAACCTGGCCAACATCCACGACGTGTTTCACGTGTCTCAGCTTCGGAGGTACATAGCAGATCCTAGGCACGTGGTGCAACCGGATGATGTGGAAGTTCGGGAGAACTTAAAGACTCCCGTCGGACCACTAAAGATTCTCGATCGTGGCGAGAAGCAGCTGAGGAGCAAGATCATTCTGATGGTCAAGGTGCAGTGGACCGGAAGGACTCCTGAGGAGTGTACTTGGGAGCGTGAGGACGAGCTTCTTCGGCAGTATCCCGAGTTTCGACCATGTATGTTTCTGATTTTGAGGTCAAAATCCTAAAAAGGTGGGGTGAATGTAAGAACCCGCACCGTTAATTAAGGTATTTAATTAATAAATTACGAGAAAATGGGAAATGATTCCATAATTGACCCTAATAATTATTTATGAGGCTTAATAATCGCAATAAGTGATTAAGAATGCTGAAAGTCGCTTTTCGGAAGAAAAGTGCAGATACCGGTTCTGCTAGTCGGTATAAATGCGTACCAAAAAAGTATCCCGGAAAATTAATGTAGGTGCTTGATAATTACTGGAATAATATGTAGGATTTGTAAAACGAGTTTCAAGTCCAGATAATGAGAACTGGTGCTGGAAACCGGTACTGGCTTGGAAAAGCGGCGTACCGAAAAAGTGCTCAGAAAATTATAAGAAAAATATGATAAATCTTAGAAAATTATGTAGTTTCATAATCCAAAGTTTGGAATTAAAATGCTAAGCGTAGCAATTAAAGTTAATACTGTGTGTTAATCTTTAAGTGGGCTATATAAGCCTTAGTGGGCATTAAACCCTATGCCATATTACATTCTCTACGTGAGTTTGGAGCTGGTGGCTGCTACCTTGGCCTTCTCCACCTTTGTGTAACCTCTCTTGTAGCCTTTCTTCCCTTTTTCTTCACTAAAACACCTTGGGTGAGTGGGAATCATCCTTGTGAGTGAAAGGTGAGCACCTTTTCTGAGTTGTGGTGGCTGTGGGAGCTGAGGTGTTTTCCGTCTCTCGACTTTTTTTTGTCTCTCTCTTCTCTTCATATAGCTTCGAATATACTCTACATACTTTTATATGCAGTGTTGATGCCGGTCCAGTGGACCTATAAATTGTTAAATCAATCATATAACCAGTTCGGGTAAGTAGCGGATCGGCCAAGCATTGAAATTGGTGTAATACAGCCGATTTTGGTAAAAATCTGTGACCGAGTCGGTTCAACCGATTACCTGATTAGGTTCATAAAAAAAAATTCAGAAGCATAGGATACCATTTTTTAAAATTTACAAATCATTTGTTTTTTTTTTTTTTAAATATTTGAGTGATTTGTTGCTTATTACCTTACATAAGTTATATATCTACAATACTAATATTATCTTGTTTATGCATTATGCAAGATATTTTGATTTAATTTATGGGATAGGATATTGTGACACCCAAGTTATGTTACACCCATGTGACACTCAGTCAATCTCACCGTTAGATCGCTTATGTTGATCCAACGATTATATTTATTTCCATCTTTGTATGGTCATGATTTCCCAAATTTAAAGTGAAAGCATTAAATATGGGAAATCATAACCATACAAAGGTAGAAATAAATATAAAATATTAAATTTGGGAAATCACGACCATACAAAGATGGAAATAAATATAACCGTTGGATCAACATAAGCGATCTAACGGTGAGATTGAATGGGTGTCACATAGATGTAACATAACTTGGGTGTCACAATATCCTATCCCTTAATTTATAGCTAGAGATGTATAAGTATTGTATGTTTGTTTGATCATTTATTGAGTAATAATGTATGATTTATTATTTTTCATATTAAAATATTTGAAATTGATATTAATTTTTTACAGATATTTAAATATGTTTATATTTTTTTAAGGGCTTGGTGTTTGTCATTTTAAATGACATAAGTTATGTCATTTTAAATGACATAAGTTATGTCATTTTAGGAGAAAGATAGACACAGAAAATGAAAATCATGAGAGAGAGAAAGTGAGTGGTTTTTTTAATTTAAAATTTAAATAAAAATTTATTCTGTGTCTATCTCTCTCTTAAAATGACATAACTTTATGTCATTTAAAATGACAAATATTTTTCCTTTTTTTAATATAAGTTATAAATTTGCCATACTTGCCGCATCATCAGTTAAACTAGTAACTCGTTACTTGAATCAATCACTCAATAATCCCATACTCGACCATGTCAATATAATAACATATACATTTAGTTATTTCCCTCAACATTAAAAACTTTAAACCGATTTAAAAATCGCCGTTGACTCTAACTAAGTTCTGATTTGGTTTTGATTTTCATGAATGGCTTTAATGTTTCTAAAGTGAATGTAGATAAGTTATCTACATTCGCTCTCAAAACGACGTTGTTTTGAGTCAAAAAATCAAAAAATCATAAAGAAAAAGACTATTATAATCCTGAAATAAATTATAATTACAAAAATATCTTGATTTCTGCCTCAAAACAACGTCGTTTTGGGTTTAATGTAGATAAATTATCTACATTAACGGTAAAAAAAATGAAATATATAACAATTTTATTTAAGGCAAACATAACAATTTATCAGTAGTGACCAACCTGAAATGGGCCTTTATATGGGCCGAACGAGGCCCATCACCACAAAACCCATACACATGGTGCTGAAGTTTCCGCCTTATAAACTTTTTTTTTTCTCAGAAACCCTTAACCCCTTAAAACGCGTTGCAGCCGCGCCCCCAATTTTCTAGGGTTCTCCCATCTTTCCTCGTACCCTTCGAAAATGGTACTCTCTCTCTCTTCTTCTTGTTGATTTCTGGAATTTTAAGGATTTAGATCTCCTAACCTCGTACTGATTAGAGATTTGAACATGGTTGTGTTATTTATGGGTTTATGTTTTGTGATGTTAATGTGCAGACCAAGAGAACCAAGAAGGCCGGTATTGTTGGAAAATACGGTATGTGGTTGCATTAGTTTGTGAAAAAATTTGGTTTTTTTCCCAATTTTTTTTTTGTAGAAAGAGCTTGTATTGTTGTTAATGTTGGATAGGTGAAATTGGAGGAGAAGAAGGTTAATTACTTAATTAAAATTGTTTTTCTAATTTTGTCCGAAATATTAGATGTGAATTAAATTTACATTTTGAGCATACTTTTCTATTTTTTAGTTTGTAGTTGATATACATTTTTGTTTTTTTCCATAGTATGGCTGCATTGTTTTATCCTGTTAGATTATTTCAAGCTAATGAATTAGAACAAAATGGATTATGTTTGCATTGTTGGAGAGGGGTGACATCATTTGTTTTTATTTGGTTTGTGTATTATATCCATAAAGTATAAAAGGGCAGCGCAGTGCTATAAAACCCCCATTTTTGGCCCCCAGTATAGTAGTATATAGTTTTTGAGTTAGGTTATAGTTACAACCTTTTTTGTTTCCTTGCAATCACTTTGTTACATTTAGATCAAAATCAGAATAACATGTTATTTTGTAACCCCTAATTTAATTTTGATCAAACATAAAATATAGTTGTAAGGAAAAAGAGGTTTTAAGTATAACCTTCATCTAGTTTTTTAGAAAAATTATGTATTAAATGTGGAAAGCTTCATGTATCAAATCGTGATTTATTTCAATGTTGAGTGATATGCAGACTGTTTATTTTTATATTTTTTGGGTGCTTTATGAGGTTGTGTCTGGCATATTTATGTTATTTTGTGTCTGTGTTAATAAGTGAAGCGATAACTTATTGCTCTCAAATTTCAGGCACCCGATATGGTGCTAGTCTGAGGAAGCAAATTAAGAAGATGGAAGTGAGTCAACACAGTAAATTCTTCTGTGAGTTTTGTGGAAAGGTATAACTTAATCTGTTTTAATGTTTTTTGTGATAGCTGTTGAGTATTGACTAGGGCCTAAGATCATTATTAATGATATGTTGTTCATATAGTATGCTGTTAAGAGGAAGGCTGTGGGTATTTGGGGTTGCAAAGATTGTGGAAAAGTGAAAGCCGGAGGTGCTTACACATTGAAGTAAGAATTTTCCTCTAGTATATTTTTCTATTTAATTATTTTATTTTTTTAATGGTGAGTGAGGATGTGATTTGTTCATTCATATTATTCTTGACAGTACTGCCAGTGCTGTGACTGTCCGAAGCACTATTCGAAGGCTGAGAGAGCAGACTGAAAGCTGAGAGCAATTTACAATATTCATTTTGTTTTCAAATCCTATGCATAAATTTTGTTGCTTATTTAAAATTGTCACATTATTTTTGGATAGTTTGATGAAGAATAGAACTTTGTAAGGGTTTTGTTAAGTATTTTAGTAATATTACTTCAGATATTCGAATGCTACCATTACGTTTTTGTAGTCTTGCTTCATCTGATGGGGAATGAGTCAGTTTCTGTTTATGCTTCTGCTTCTCGTTCTATTATTACCTTATGTTGTTGTTTTTTTTTTCCTGCATATACGAGGAAGTTATATCTACTGATTTCTTCTTCTTCACATGACCACTATGTTATAATTTACACATGCATGGTAATATTTTGGGTAAAATACATTTTAGCTCGTTTAAGTAAAAATTTCTCAACATAAAGTTTTCTTACCGTAGAATTCTTGATGTCTTATATTAAGTAAACCGTATTTCTTTAAATGGTCTGATAATATATGATTGAGTATAATAAAAAAATAGACCGTGGTTTAAAATCAAATGTAACAACGATTTCCTAATGTTTTGTTAATACGTAGGACATCTTAAATTTCTTGGATTCAAATAATTCTCAAATACATTTTGATAAGCCGTAGATTAGCTGCGTTGGCATCCACAATGCCCATTTACTTTGGGTTCATGTTTAACTTTTTAAAGGAAAGTCCTTGTGGTTATTGTTTGTTATGGCATGAGATGGTCAAGTCAATATTAAACTAAGTATATATAAAGAATGCACAACTATATACCATAACAATAAAAAGAAAAGAAAGTTAAGAAGGGAGGCAGGAGCTGTAGTGAGGGTTGACTAAATGAGAGTAAAGTGTCTATATGACACTGGATGGTGAACTGGTGTTAAACTCAAGCTCAATGTTTCTTATTTAATTGTAATTTTGGTCTGTTTATATGGTCAATGATTTACATACGCAGCTTGATAATTGACAAAGTACTATTTAGTTCATTAGTAACTTCTACTAGTAATTAGAAGGTAGACTAGAGGGGAGACTTGACTTTGTTAATTAAAAAGTTTGGGAGATTTGATTGCTGTGAAATTATTAGGGAGATCAAAATCATATATTGATTTACAAATGCCAAAGGAGGTTGGTTCAAGGGGGTACATATTTGATTTCGCTTAAATAAAGTCTTGAGTTCAAGTTCTCAGTATCTAAAGTTTTAATGAATCCTATTAATTCGATTTCAGATTTGAGTCTCTTTATCCTTTCCAAGAGTTTTAACCATCTGGAATCAAATCCATTGAGCCTTTGTTTTTTAAATTAAGAGTCCGAGAGTCTCTTTGGTAGGGCAAGTGAGTTGCTATTTAAATAGATAGGTAAGTGACATACTATAATGTAAAAGGAATCCCAATTCACTCAGTCATCTATCTGAATTTACTGTTCGTTCTCAGTGAGTTTATAACCTCAAAATATGTAACTGAAGTTCAGAATACATCGGTCGATAAGATATGAATTTTCCTCCAATATATGAATTTTCCTTTGTTATATCAAACATGTGAAACTGAGCTCTAATAAGGAAGTCCAACTCAATCATGCATGCAAGTGCAAAAATTAATACTTCTCTAATGAATTTTTTTATTTAAGTAATGAAGGTTTAAAATGATATTAGCTACAATGATATATGGAACTTAATATTGGCTAGCACATGGGTAATATAAGCATAAAATAAAAGTAGCAGAAATAAATATGTTAAGAAAGATCTATGGTCATATAAGAATGATAAGAGAAAGAAAGATATTCGACAAAAGGTAAGAGTAATATCAGTGGTTGATAAGATAAGAGAATATACATTGAGGTAGTTTAGACACATGATGCTCTAGCTCTAGATGCTCTTATAAGAACATAAATTTATTATCAAAAGCTTAACACAAACATAGTAAAACAAATTAATAGAAGCTATTAATATTGTGAAGGGTTAAATTCATTTTTATTCCTATATTCTAAATTGTCCTTTTTTAATCCTTTTTCCTTATATCTCCTTTATTTATTTTTTTATCTTTCTTTTTTCTCTCTTTTTCCTTTTTATATTTTTTTCTTATTTATTTATTTATCTTTTTTTTCCTTTTATTTTTACTTTATTTTATTTTTTAATAATTCATTACTATTTTTTGATTTCTAATATTATTTATATTTTGTATCTAAATTCATCTGTTACCAATTCCAACTAATTTAAAATAAAAAATATTATTAATATTAAACATAATAAAGATATAAATAAATAAAATAAAAGTTGAAAATAATAACCATCCACTACAATAACTAAAAAATTAAACAAATTACTATAATGCTTATCCCATAACAAAACCATCTAAAACTATCCATTAACGTGTCCGTAACAAAATCCCCTTAGCTACTAAAAGATAAAGTAAATTCACTATTTTAGCTTACACATTAAATGCAGTTTAGAATATAGAGCTGCAAACCATAGCCACACTGATTTGGTTGGCTATTCTCACATGCTGTCCCGCTTTCCACAGATGCAACCCAAAAAATAAAGAGCATTTTATTTAGTTACATTCAAGGAAAACATCACACCCAAATCTTTGCAAATTGAACTACAAGCTCGTTAACAGGTATTATACAACATATCTCATTCCAAAGTCAGATCAAGCAAATATCAATTTGGGAAAATAGTACATTTTATAATAGATGTTTCTCCTCTCCTTATTATACCAAGCAATCTTACAACAGTAACTGGGTTCAGGTTTCACCCGCACTCCAGTATTTACATCTACGTGAATTTATAAAATGTAGGCAAAAAGGGGGGGGGGGGGAAACATATAGTTTTACCAAATGGACGCCATCATCCTTCCTTCCTCCCTCTATACAAGACTCATAGCAGATAGATAATAAATCTGCTTGCTTTTAGCCAGCTACCATGGAGATGATGGCAATGTACACGAAGCAGTTTAAACTAGAAAAATTGCAGTTGATAACCTCATACAATGGCAATTGGGATGCGCTCACTGTTAACATTATGACGCATTTGCTTTTGCACAGCCTTGACAGCAGCTACTCTAGCTGCATTGGCTGCTCTATTAGCGGCTGCTACTGCTCTATTCACCCTTTCATCTACCTTGGCCACATCATAGGCCTTCTCAGCTGCTCTTCTTGCTTCCTGTTCGTTCACAAAGAAACACATAATTAATAACGAAAGCTCTAAATGCTGCAAACGATCTAACTGTTTGCAGCTTATTTTTTTGCTTCTTTCCTTTTACACAAAGGTGCTAATTTGATCCATTTTGAAAGAAAATGTCCCACTACCTGTCCATACTCTCAGCTTTTACAATAAGGAAAATGCTAGTCACCCAGAATTTTTGACTGAATGAGTTAGCATTTCTTACCGACTATAATCCTACCACTTTATCTTATCCAACAACAACCATTAAATCCAGCTGAATCCTGTCAAAATTCTGGCTATTTTTTCATGGATGTGTAGCACAAATTTTTTTTGTTTCCTTGTAAATTCATTTAAAGAATCCATCATATGCAGTGATAAGAAACCAACCTTGAAAATATCTACTTTATCAGAATTTCAAATAACTCAAATCATCGAAAGCACATAAATGAAGTAGATCACATTTCACATCATATGTCATTGCCAGTTGCTGTGAATATGGGCAATGACAGAATTATGTCTCAATCTTTTCTGCGAGTAACTTTGCATGGGTAAAATGCTTATGTTACTCGCAGAAAAGATCGAGACATAATTCTGTCATTGCCCATATTCACAGCAACTGGCAATGACAAAATCATTCAAACTGATAAATCTAGGCCAATATGTAGACATAAAAGAGATAAAATTTAAAATCATTCATCTTTTTCCTATAATTATAACTTGGGAAAGAAAATTTACCAATAAATTAAGGCAAACAAAATCATAAACATAGAGCATACCTGCACCACATTAAGTACTTTGGAGTGATTGACACCAACAGGAGAAACTGGATAGGTGGTGTTCTGTGTGCTTGGAATGTCAAGGACTCCATTTTGCCAGTGACCAGATTGGGTTTCCCCATTTCTAAATGAATACATTCCGAGCCCTTGCCTTTTGCCCTCGTGCCAGGATCCTTCGTAACGATGGCCATTTGCAAAACAATATACCCCAAACCCATGCATCTTGTCCGCAAAGTATTCACCAGCATATGTATCCCCATTTCTAATAAAACAGAAATAATTAGTTCCAACAAAAATATAACATTATACTTTTACTGGTGAGCAAAGAAAAAAAGAGGCAGACAATGCCCTACACCATTCAATTCAACAACAATGCACTAATGGTTATTCTTTAGAAGAGAGGATGCATTCATGCATAATACGATTAAGCATCAATTTCATTAAATGCATGCCCAGGATCCTACTCACTGATACTGACAGCACAGTCAGTTTTGCAATGAAAAACAGATGGTATATATGTGTAAGATGTTCAACAAAGGGCACTGATCAGAGAGAAGATAGACACTTTGTTTTTCCTAACTGTTTTCATTAAGTAGATTAAAAAGGGGATAAAAGACAGAGAGACAAGAAAATCACCACACTAAGATTACCAGCAAGTGATAAATTACATAACATCACAACGGTTGGAGTTGTTGCTATGTGACCTGGAGGTCACAAGCTCAGGTCGTGGAATTACCCTCTAGCAAGGAACGAGATCATTTGTCCTTTCAGTCATTTGACGAGTTCTTAGTTATATAATAGATTGCTCTAAAGTGTTTTTTTCAAGCTTTGAGAGGTATGAAGCACCTTTGAAACAAAACCCAGCCTTAGGATCAGTTTAAATATTTCAATTTTTCTACATTTTAGTAATTATATTTGTCTACTATATTTTTAATACACAAAATCTACAACCTTAAATATTTGTGTCAAAATCCACCAGCTTGGAATTGGTTAAAAATATAAATCCAATTACAATAAAAAGGTTGATAAAACACAGATTAACAGGTTTTACTTGGCCAATTCAGGTGAGATTCACTGTTCTTATGGCCTTATGCTTATATATTCCTGATTTAGTAAACCTCCAAAGCTAACAAGACTAACCCCTTTAACATCCAAAATCAAAACTTATTCCACCAAGGGCCAAGCTGAGTCAACTACTCATATCAATAAAGTACAGAATATTAGCATAATTGATAATTCAGATAAAACAAAGATAATATTAAAAATATAAAATCAAAGAGGAAATTATTTGATCTTTCATTCGGATGAAACAAAAGGAATATAAAATAACAAGGAAATCATGCATTCCCTCAAAACGGGTTTCTACTCTCCTATTGGTCTTTCTTCCTAAGTGGACATACATAGGAGGACTTAAAAAGATTGTTTATTAATATAATGAAGATGAACTCACATTCTTACCAATTAATCATCAAGAGACCACCTCAAAAGCATATACAACAATCAGTATCACAAAATGATTTCTATCACCTCCTTTTCCTTTATCATCCGATAGAAGAAAAGTCTCTTTATTTCACACAAATACTTAACAAGAATACATATAGTTATAATCACTAAAATGTGTTATCCATCAATTTTATTCCATTCCTTATTGAAAATTATACAGACTTCACCCTTCCATTCCATTCCAAATCTACTGATTCAAACAAGTTCTGAAATGATTGTATTAGCAACCCCATAATTAAGAAGAATAGGAGGAATGATGACAGTAGCTAGTTGGAGAATATTCCAACAGAATTTAAGTAGCATTTAGTTAGAAGAAAAGGGAGGTAAGATGTAAGAATAAAAGGAGGAGGAGAGGAGAAGGAAGGCCTTGTTCAGTTAGACAATACTGAGGGCCAGGGAATTTGCATCCTCTGGAGTTAGAGGGGCAGAGAGCAATCTTCGTAAAATTCTATCTCATCTACCTACAATATTCATTCTTGATCTTAAGGGAGAAGCTATATCAAATAATATTCCAGTTCTTTCTTAGTTTTTTCTTGCATTCTTGAACCAGCTTCTATCAGATTGCTCTAACAGATCTCTTTACACCATGATGAGTGTACGAAGCATATGTTCTTCTACTAAAGTTTTTAAGGCTCCCCGACAAAATTGTACTTGCTACTTACTTGACATTTACTGCTTTAAAATCTAAAATGTAGTATGATAAGAGGTAAGAATTTCCAGACTGATTTATAAAGTAAAAACTTATTTATTTGCATCAGATTAGTAGTCAGGCACCATGCATTGGATGTGGCTTTCCATATACTAGCAGTAAACTTGCACAGAGAACGGCCATCTCCTTTTTTGTTCCCTCTTCCTTTCTTCTTCTATCCCCACATGTGACAGGTGCTTATGAACCAAAAATCTCAGTCATAGGCCATCTATTCAAACAAATTTGACTTAATTCATGCTTATGAGATTCTATGCTTAACGCATCTCTTATTTGATTTTAATATTGAACTCCCATTTATTTATTTCCACGCAGCTAGTTGGTTGGCAGCCAAATGCCAATGCAGGCAACAGAGACTATCATTAGCATACTATCTGATGAGTACTAAGTTTATTTCTTACAACTCATTTCCTTCCAGGAAAAGGCTAAAGGTATGTTAAAAATGAACATCCTCAAAAGTCTCAAAACAATGGTTTCGTAATGAGTGCATGACGTATTTTGCTCAACACTTGTCACCAATGGGGAAACTGAAAGGCCAAAACTGAGTAATTCCAAAAGCCTATGGGGTATTTTTGACAAAACCAAAGTTACAACAGAAGCCAATTAAAGTCATTCTGCATATTTTATCCCCTATGCATACACTCAACAATAAAAAATGCACAAAATGACTTCTCTTCCAAGATCACGAACCTAAAATAACCCACAGGCATAAAGTATATCAGCAAATCAAGTATCAATATCCCACCAAAGCAACTCATAAAAGGCTCATATATAACTCTAACAATCAAAACAGGCACATAATCAGTTTCCATACAATAAAAAATCCGCCATAACATCATGCTTGATTTCCAAATGCTAAACACAAAACCCCCTCTAAATGCGAATAATCCTACAAATGAAAAGATAACATAACATCTCTTTATCCCAAACTATAATTAGTTGGGCAGGCAGGCAAGGCAAGCAACCAATAAACCCATATAAAAGCAAGAATCAATCTTATTTCATATAAACATACCTAAAATGATAGTGGCCAAGTCCATGCTTAACGCCCCACTTGAACTCCCCAACATATCTACTCCCATCATCACAAGTGTGAACTCCACATCCATGACTCTGTCCACTGTTCCATTCCCCAGCATAAACATCACCAGTATAAAACCTATACACACCAAACCCATGCCTCAAACCCTGCCTATACTGCCCTCTATACCTACTCCCCCTAGCCCAAGTCTCAACCCCATACCCATCATACTTCCCATCAACCCAATCCCCTTCATACCTCCCAGTCATGCTGTAATAATACACCCCACTCCCAGAACACTTCCCCTTATGAAACTCCCCCTCATATACGTCGCCGTTTGCATATGCCTGCACCCAAAACCCACCGGCCGCTGCTGCGGCAACGGCACCGTTCTTTTCTCTCCGGCCAATTGTCCAGAAAACCGGAAGCTGCCGCACGCCGCTGCCGCGGCAGCAGGAATAGGATTTGAGGTTGATTGGGAGAGAGAGGGAACGAGAGAGGAAGAGGCGAATGGAAGGTAAACGAGGAACGGCGAGGTTGAGAGAGAAGAGAAGCGCGGCGGAGAAGGCGAAAGCGGAGAGGAAATCGAGGAAGAAGGAGTTGGTTGGGTGGGAGACGAGGAAGTAGAAGAAGGGGAGGAAGAGGAGGAGGATGAGACGTATGTGGCGGCGGAGGCGGCGGAAGAGGGTGGTGATGGCGGTGGTGGTGATGTTGGTTGTGGTTGTGTAATGGTAGGGTTTGGGAAATTGAGAAGTGGTTGTGTTTGGGAATTGGATTAGGGTTGGGGATTTTGAAAGGGAAGAAGAAGAAGAAGAAGAATGAGTTAGGGTTAGGGTTTGGGGTTGAGGTTGAGTGAGTAAAGGTCTTTTATAAGGTGTAGCAGGAATGTGAGTGAGAATTGGGAGAGTTGGGTTGAAATCGGAAGAGATTCCAGTGCTTTCTTTTCCGATCTGAACTTCTGATTTCTTTTGATGCATTACATATGTGAGAAACTCTCTCTCTCTCTCTCTCTCTCTGTTTTCTATCTTTCTTTCTCTTTGATGCAAGTTTTCTTGCAGTTTCCTTCTTCTGTGGGTTTGTGTTTTTTTCTTTCTTTCTTTGTTTCTGGTTTGAACTTTGTTTCCGCTTTCTTTCTTTCTTTCTTTCTTTCTCTAATGTTTTTGTGCAAATCGGAGTGACTCTGTTTTTCTGTTTCTCTCTGCGTGTGTGTGCGTGAGATAGATAGAGAGACTTTCTAATTAACGAGTGGAATCGATGAATGATTGATTGTGTGTTCGGAAAGCGGTGCGCGTGCGAGGAGTTTAAGGTAGTGTATGAAATGAATTGAATGCGAAGAATGAACGGAGCAAAGAGAAGAGAAGAGACATATTTGAATGCGGAGGAGATGATGGTGAGATAATTGCAAAAAAAAAAAAAAAAAAAAAAAATACGAGACAAGATCAACTTATGTCATTGTAAAATTAATAATAATAAATCTTGTTGATTTTTGTGTATTTAACCGTTACAATTTATTAAAAATTAATAATTAATTAATAAGTATGATTCAATAAATTATAATCATTAGATTTATGAAAATTAACTGTCAAAATTTAATATAAGTTATATTGTTGAAAAAATACAACTTTGGATATAAGTGATATAAGTTATCTAAAGTAACTTTAAATCCAAGTTATATTATGGGAAAAATATAAAACTAGTGTAAGTTTTATACATGAGTTTTATTAATCTCCTTCCACGTAAGATAGTTATCTTATGTGGTAGAGAGAAAATGAGTGGGTCCCACTATTACAAGAAAAAAGAAAAAGAAAAAAGTGGAGTGTGAAAATTGAAGTGAGAGAAAATGAGATAAGTTACCTCATGTAAAAAGAGAATAATATTTCCCTTTATACTTATGAAAAAAATGTTTGATTTTATAAAGGATATAATTTTAGAGATAAGATATTGTTATTACCGAGTAGTGTTATTTGTATTACTAATATCACTATCACTTTGTTTAACCGTTAGATTGATTATGTTGTTCTAAGGGTTCTGATTTAACTTTTTAAAAATATTCTTTTCTCTTTCTATATTTAATATTTATTTCTATCTTTGTATGGTTATAATTCCTCATATTTAATACTTTCACATTAAATATGTGGAATCATATTATACAAAAGTGAAAATAAATATAACCATTAGATCAATAAAATCGATCTAACGATAAACAAACTGGTAGTGGACATTGGTAATAACACTAATTGATAGTAACAATATCTTATCTTATGATTTTGTGCCAATTTAAATGAAACGACGTCATTTTTATACATAATTGGTAATTTTTTATATTCTCTCTCCTCCATAAAATTAGAAAGAGAAAGAAAATGGAAGAGAGAAAATATAAAAAATCACTAATTATACACCAAATGATATAAAGTTATATCATTTAAAAGGATATTTTTTTTAAAAAAAAATAAAGGATAAATATTTTTCCATATAGATATATATATATATATATATATATATATATATATATAATATAACATATATTACAGATTTTTTAATAATTATTTGATTAATTAAGTTCGAATATGATTATATGAAATGACAAATGTTTTTCTTTTCTTGATAGATACTATTTAATATATGAAAATTTAATGGTCTGATTAATTCAATTTTGAATTTGAGTTTTTATTATTATTTCCAAGTATTTGAATTTATTTATCCTCTCCAAGAATTGATATTCTCTAAATCAAGTTTATTAATTTTTGGACGGATAAAATTTTAAGGTTTAACTAAGACGCAATTAGACTAATAATTCTTGAATAAGCTATTCAAATTGGAATAATTTTTATTTTTTTTTAGAGAATTATATTGGAAGTTAAATTAAAAAGACAAATGAAAAGAAAAAGAAAGATTTGTCCCTTGGACGCGTCGTGGGTATGATTTTGGTGAGTTCGTTTGTCACTTTGTCTACATTTGAATTGACAAAGTCATCCGTCGAAAGAATAATGAAAAGAAATAAAAGAAGAATTGGCTTAGAAATAGTTTATTTGGGATTTAACAATTTGGTCAACAACAGTTTGTAGAATAAAATTTTAAAAATAAATAAATAATTCATTTGATTGCTACAGCATGTTAAACTAAAATTGTTTGTGGAAAACTTGTTACTTGGCCTACAAGTTTATGGCACAATATGATAAATTATTTTATCCGTACATGTTATTTCAAGTTTAATATATTATTTTAAGTTTTTAATATAATAAATAAAAATTTAAGTACACTTAAGATTAAATTAAATTGTTTTCCTTTTTTAAAAGAGTCTTTTAATGGATATTTTTGTAAGTATAAATGAATTAAGACAAGTATAGTTGCAATTTTATAAATTTTAATAAAGAGACTCATTTATAATTTAATATTTATATGCATTAATTTTTCCCCCCGAATATTTGTACTAACCTTGGGTTTAAGTCAATATCATAATTAATACTTACACGTGTAGTGACAAGCTAGAATTACATCTACATGGGCTTGTTTTTTTTTTTTTTTTTAAAAAGGAATTACATATGCTTAATTGGAAGAATTTTAAGATAGAAACTGACATAAAGGCCAGGAGAATAAATTAGACAAATAAAAAAATGATTGAAAAAACCAAACTCAAATGAGTCAAATCAAACTAACTCACATTTCCCTGTTTATTTTAAATTTAGGATAGGATAAATTTATATCAGTGTAAGAATAATAAGTCATACACCAAATTTTAATTATTAATTTTCATGAATTTAATTGTTATAATTTATTGAGAATTAATAATTAATTAATAAATATGACTTAATAAATTATAACAGTTGGATTCATAATATATAAAATTTATTATTCTTATACCGGTATAAGTTGATATTGCCATTTTTAATTTTTTGCATTTTTGTATTTATTTTCATTTTTGGGACCTAATCCCTTAACAGACTCATTAACATAACCCAGCCCACAAACTGAAGACTCTTCCCAATCTTAAACCTCAATTGAGTAAAATCTAACCCAACACATCATGGACTAAATTAAGAGGACACAATTTACCGAAAAAAACAAAAAACAGAAAAGAGGACACAACAAAAAACCAAAAGGGAGAATGGGACTCACATTCCAGGGCTTTTATAACAAGGATCATGATAGACAATGACTAGGAAATTTTGTAAAAAAAAAAAAAGAGAGTAAAGGAAGCAAAAGTTACATTAATTTAGATAAGGTAATATAATAATAAATTAATACTTAGTCAAATTTGAAAAATTCTCATTTATTTTTTCATATATTAAAAATAATAAGAACGAAAAACGCGAACACTGAGCTTAAAAAATATAAATTTATGCTAGGTTACTTTTATAAGATTGAATATGGTTTAAGACAAAAATTTACATCAACATGATGGGACAAATCCTAAATCCCTCCCTGGTTATCATTAATGGCAAGCAATTGCTGGAGCAGTGATGATTGATGTAAAAGGTGCCAACAACAATGGATATAACTCGGTTGTTAATACATGATAGGATAAGTAGAGTGGAGAAATAATCTAAAATGGGCGTTTGGTAAAGAAGAAATATTTTGATGTCTGGGAATCATGATTTCTAGGAATATGATGATAAAATAGATTACTTAGGAATATTGCAAAAAAGTTGTTTGGTATGACAAAATTTTACCAGAATTATTTGGTTAAATTTACTGAATGTGTGTTTGGTTTATGGTTTAATATTGATAGGAATGTTGGCCAAATTACAAAATAACTCTCCCCTCATCTCTCTTCGATATTTCCAGCATCGTACGAACCATACAAAGGAAAAGCAGGTTTTAGAGCAAATCTTTTTGTTGTTGTTTCATCAACATTTTCATTGCATCTGCAAGCAATGGATCGGGTGAACAAGGCAAATAACGTACAAAATAACCATTAACTCAAAAAGAGTGAAAAATAAATGAACTTCTACAAATATGGTTCCAAACCACACATAAATCACAAAACACAAACCATGAACATAACTCAAGAAAACTCACGGAGATCTAAGGAGGTGAGTATGTCGAAGGAGGTGAGTAGACAAGTTGTCAAAATGGAAGGGCAGACACGTCCAAAAATTCTAGACTACAATTTCTTATTTCCGGTAATTCACAAATATCACACTTTCGGAGGTAATTTCAGAACGGAAACTGATCACAATTTCTTCACAACTTTATTTTCTAGGTAAATTGGATACCAAGGCAAATAATGACAAATCTCCTACCAAACATGGTAAAGGCAATACCCACATCACTTTTCCTGGCATTTTCACAAATATACCTCTACCAAACAGGCTGTAAGTTTAATTTTTACTAAATATATAGAGGAGTAATGAACTTTAATTGTGACTAAGTAAGGTCCTGATTTAAAATTAGTCTCATAATTAGCTAAAAAATGATAAATATTTGTTACTTACTAGCTATAATAATTTTCATATATTCCATATTTTTTTTTTATAGTTATACACATGAAAATTATTATAGCCATTATCATGAAATTTTCATATATTCAAAGGTCCTGATTCCATATTTTCAAAATAAATAAATAGTAAATACCTTTTTTGGTCCCTAACAAAAAACACAGTCCCCACTTTAGTCTCTTACAAAAACAAATTAGTCAGTTAGTCGTTAAAAAATTCAAAGTGAACCTATTTAGTTGAAATCGTGATCTAACAAATTCAAAAAAGACCCATATTAGTCACTCAAAAAGACTAAAATAGGTCTACTTTGAACTTGTTAGGGACTAACTGACTAATTTATTTTTGTAAGGGACTAAAGTGGAGACCGTATTTTTTTGTAAAGCAAAAAACGGGTATTTACTCATAAATAAATAAAAGTATTACTTTATTCTGCACGAATGCAAAATGGTCAATTTCACAATTATTCACTCACTCATTGTAACACTCTCTCTCTCTCTCTCTGCCACTCTTTTTATCTCCTCGGTTTACGCTAAGCATTTGCAGATTGAATTTCACTTTGAAGGGTATTGTTTCTGCTTAATCACATGTTATGATCCTTCTTCTAGGTTTTATTTTGATTGTTGGTTAATTTTGTGTTCTTTTATAGTACTCACAAGCTTAAAAAAGAAAATTGAGTAGTAAGATGGCATTGGTTTCTTTCTGCAGTACTTTCTCAATTATCAAAAGTTTCTACTTTATTATTTTTTTTTTTTGTAATATCTTGTTGATTTTTTTTTTATTATTTATTTTGAGATGGATGTATCAGCCTTAGTTCTTTCTCTAAAATGTTGAGTACTGGGAGTGTTAGTTTCTGCAGTTTTATTTTATTTTATTTTATTTTTTCAATTTTTTAGGTGAAAAACCGTTAAAATTGTAAAAACTAGAAAGGTAGCTCTCTAGCTTTCACTTCCCATTTTTGGTTTCCTATAGAGTTTTCTTGTTTGTTTTGCTTGCCAGAATTGTCTTGCATTTGAATTTCATTATTTATATTTCTAAATTCTATGTTCTTTTGCTCTTTCCCTTTCTGCATGTTACTTTTTTGGCCTTATCAATTGCCAATGGATCAGTTTTATTTTCAAATAAATAGAATTGACCCAAAAATTCTTGTTTCAAATGAAGTGTCTGAACTATATGGTAAACTGATTGTTTGTTTGTCTTTTTGTTTCAGCAAAAGGGAAAAGGGAGAGAATCAAGCCCTTTGTTGAGCACAATGAGTGCAGTTCACATTTGTCTTAGCTATTCAATTTCTCAATCATCTCACAAAGTTATTAGGAAAGTTTTCAATTTGGAGAGAGAAAGCATATTGTTGGGAGGAAGACCAGTTATTCAAATTAATTGCAGGAGGGCTGTGAATGCATGTCTTAATGTTGATGTTGATGCTACTAATGCTGGTAAGATAGCATTGGAGAAGACTAAGGCAGTGATTGAAATGGAAGGGAAGTTTTTGGTGGGGACATATGCAAGAGCACCGGTGGTGCTTGAGAGGGGGAAAGGTTGTAAGTTGTATGATGTTGAAGGTCGAGAATATTTAGATCTGAGTGCTGGGATTGCTGTCAATGCACTAGGGCATGTGGATGCAGACTGGTTGAAAGCTGTTGTAGAACAAGCTGGTACCCTTACTCATACCAGCAATGTTTTCTACTCAATACCTCAGGTTTGGGAAATGCTATTATTTTTCTGTTTGTGAATTATTTCTAATTTGTCTTTGATTGCATGGAAATAATGGAATATTTTATATTTACCTCTCATCTCAATACCTTAGGTCAGTTAGGTGTCTGCGTGTGATGATTTATCATTTTCTATCTGAGTTATCTCTATATTGTCTTCAATTCGGTTAGAAATCATAAATTTTTTATAATAAGCTACTGTTGTTTTCTTGATTTGTTTAAATTAAGACACTAGTCTTCTTAGAAACATGTAAGCAAGGCAAGGCAACAAGTTTGCTATTTGTTTAATGGGGAAGGATATTGTGACAACCAAGTTGTGTCACTACTAAGTGACTACCAATTAATCTCACCGTTAGATCGATTATGTGGATCCAACGGTTATATTTATTTCCATCTTTGTATGGTCATGGTTTCTCAAATTTAAAGTGAAAGCATTAAATATGGGAAATCATAACCATACAAAGGTGGAAATAAATATAAAGTATTAAATTTGAGAAACCATAACCATACAAAGATGAAAATAAATATAACCGTTGGATCAACATAATCGATCTAATGGTGAGATTAATTAGTAGTCACTTGGTAGTAACACAACTTGGTTGTCACAATATCCTTCCCCTTGTTTAATTAGTTGTTTATTATAAACAATTCAAACTTCCATACTTTTGCCTTGTTTTGGATTGCTTCTATCTGTGCAAGGGATGCTTTCTCTTATAAATGCTTTTAAGAGAATTTGTTTTTCAACATCAGGGTTGGATCTTTAGAGGTGGGAACGGTGATTAAATTATTTATGATTTCCTTAATATGGTGTGTGTCAACTATTATTTTGGCTTTAATGGTAATTCTGGAAGTACTATTTTACTGACTTCAGAATGACAAAGGTGTGCTGATGACAAGGAATAGATTGGAAATTGTGTGCACACTTTAGTTTGATTGATGGAACTTGGTTCCCTGAATGGTGATGTACTGTATCTTCTAACGAAAGGAAATTTTCAGGATTGAAGATGTGTTCTGTACTGAACCGTTTGCTCAATGAAGAGAAATCAGTTATCTTTATCAAGCTTTAGTAAACCTCGAGTATAGTGCTTACAAAATTTAGTGATTCTACAGATTAGAGTTTTTCTAGAACTCTAGCAGGGAAAAGGAAAGTAAACCAAAGTAAATTATTGAAAAACAAAACCCCAAATGAAACATAGTGCATGTTACATTGTCCATATGTGAGAGAATAATATAAACCATTAAAAAGAGCCTTCTACTATGTCTCCCGGTTGCAATCGAGTAGCTTAAGCTTTTGGGTTAAATTGGTTCTTTACATGGTATCAGAGCTTCAGTAACCATAAGGTCACGAGTTCAATCCTCACCGCCTCTCACTTGTGGAATTAAATAAGCATAAGGTAAAACAAAAAAAAAAGTTGGGCCTATGCAATATCCACATTTCAAGCCCAAAGAGCCCCAAAAACGCTATGGGGATTGTAGTTGCAGAAATAGCAGAATAGACATATGACAGAAATAATGACAAAAAGAAACATTTTTTAAAAGGCAGAGATAACAGAAGTGACAGAGAGAGAGGTAGACAAACTAAAAAGGACCAAAAAATCCTCAAAATTGTTCTGTTACACATTTAAAATGAGGACAAAATTGATATTTTGCCTTATGATCGCAATGTGGCTGCAATTTGGCGGCAAATGCAGCTTGGCGCAGTTTCTTGCGGCGAGGCACCGCAACGTGCATACGGCGCGGCTCGTGGCGCTATTGTGGCGCAATTAGCTACTATGATTAGAAATACTGCATAAAGTGTTAAAAAATTAATTTACACCCTTTACCAATTTTAGACTCTACTGTTCATAGAACCAAGTGTATTGTATTTGTCCCAATATCAAAATTCCTTTCCTCCCCTTGCATGTTTGTGTGAATGTTAGTCAATCTCGCTTTATTAAGATCCTCCCTCCTTAAAATTATAGTCTGAGATTTCAGCTGCCATACTTCATTGCATTTTGGAGATTGCAGATAAAGAGATTGTCGTTGATCATTTGGTTTCTAATTCACTCTTTCGTTGTATCTTCATTATTAAAATATAGGAAAAACAGCTTGTTAAGAATTTCTGCTTGATCTAGTAAGCATACAACTGTAACGTTATCATGCATGTCTATGTTATAGATTTATGTTTGCATCTATTTATTTATAATTGTTTATAGTTCTTTCATTATGCTTTGCTTTAGTTCATATCTTGTAGCAGCATGTTATATGTCTGCACATCGTTTCGTTACACCTTTATCTATTTCTTTAATTATTTTGGGATTGATGCAGGTGGAACTTGCAAAGCGTCTAGTGGCTTGTTCTTTTGCTGACCGTGTATTCTTTACGAACTCTGGAACTGAAGCAAATGAAGCAGCTATAAAATTTGCAAGAAAGTATCAAAGACACACAAGTAGTAATGGGAAAGTGCCAGCACCAGAGTTTATAGCTTTTAGTAATTGCTTCCATGGGAGAACCCTTGGTGCACTTGCTTTGACTAGTAAAGAGCATTACAGAGCACCTTTTGAACCTGTTATGCCTGGAGTGACCTTTTTAGAGTATGGAAATGCACAGGCCGCAATAGAATTAATTAAGCAAGGAAAGATTGCTGCAGTTTTTGTGGAACCCATCCAAGGAGAAGGTGGAATTTACAGTGCCACAAAAGAATTTCTAGAATCTCTACGAAATGCTTGTGATGAAACTGGGGCACTTCTTGTGTTTGATGAGGTATCCACCATCTAATATTGATATGTAACTCTGAGAAAATGCCTTCTGTTAATGAAAATTTTTAAACAGAAATTTGCATGTGTAACAGCACAGGCAAAGACACAAAATTGGTTTTTACTTTTAAATATTTTTCCAGTTGCATTATGATGCTTTGCAAAAGATTGTCTGGTATCTTACTCTTGATTACATCGTTGCTGGAAATGATTGGTTGGTTTATCTTTACATTTTTTTTTAATTATTATTAATTGAAAGATAGTGATAATGAGATTGTCTGATTCCTTGACCTTCTAGTGAATCTGCAGAAATTTCTTATTTGATTGAGAGACAAAGTATAGCTGTCATATTTCGAATTATATTTATAGCATCATATATTTAATCATTCCACTTGGATATTAATATTATTCTACTTAACTGTCCTATGTTTTATGTGAATTTGTAGGTACAATGCGGTTTAGGCCGAACAGGGTTTCTTTGGGCCCATGAGGCATATGGTGTCTTCCCAGATATGATGACCCTTGCAAAGCCTCTTGCTGGAGGTCTACCTATTGGAGTAGTCCTAGTGACAGAGAGAATTGCTTCTGCTATAAATTATGGCGACCATGGAAGCACTTTTGCTGGAAATCTTCTTGTTTGTAGTGCTGCTCTTGCTGTTTTGGATAAAATATCAAAAGCAGATTTCTTGTCTGCTGTATCAAAGAAAGGCCTCTACTTCAAAGAGTTACTTAAGCAGAAGTTAGGAGGAAACCGACACGTGAAAGAGATTCGCGGCCTTGGGCTAATTATAGGAATTGATTTAGATGTATCTGCCTCACCCCTTGTAGAGGCATGCAGAAATTCTGGCCTTTTAATATTAACTGCCGGAAAAGGAAATGTTGTTAGGCTTGTTCCACCATTAATCATAAGAGAGCAGGAGCTTGAACAAGCTGCTGATATTTTGTGCCAAACTTTATCAGTTCTTGATGAGAATAATCAAAACTAGGAGTGTAGGAGAAAGAGGATTGCCCTCTTACTTGCAAGTAGAACTTATTTGGTTGTGTTGTTGTTGACTTAGCTGAAAGTCTTGGATGACCAAACCTTGAACTATAATTGCCTGAAGATGTTGTAGCCATGGTAATAAAATTGTAGCAAGGCTGTACCATATTTTGTGAATAATGTGTGGCTGATCAGATGGTTTACACTTTACAGTTTACATAGTGTATTCTCTTTATGTTACAAATTTGTTTGTGCCCATTACAAAAAAAAAAAGCTTCTCATAGCTTATAATGAACTTATATATTGATAACTTCATGGAATCTTGGTTTCAGTTTTATAAATTAGAGCTTTCCTTGAACCCTAACAGGGAAAAAAAAGGATATTATTAAATTTGATGCTAAGGTGATAGAAAAAAAATTCCGTAATGAAAATAGAATGTTATTTCACACACAGGCAAACGCGCATACACAAGCATTCAAATATATATAGGTAGGGGTGAAACTGGGTCAGGCTGGCCTGCAGGGGCCTATGACTTGGCCTACGTCAAAAGACCGAGCATGGGCCTTGAAAAAGCTTGTTTAATAAATAAGTTGCAGACCAACTTTCACAAGGCCTGGCCTATAAGCCTACAGATCGGCCTATATTGTACTATTTATTTTAAATAAAATAAAATAAGTATGCCTTGAACAAAAAACAAAAGATATAAATTTAATCAATTGCAATTATTTATAACTCAATTATATTCGGCTATATTTTAATAGAAATCTGACTTTATTTCTTATGTAGGAGGAACCAATATCTCAACATGTTAGATTGTATATATGAATATGTTAAAATATTTTTGGGAGAAGTTATACTTACTACAAGCATCATGATGTGTTTGTTGGATTCATATAGTTATTTTAATTTACATAGTATGAATTGGTTTGTTGGAGCTGATGAAATATATGTTATTTAGTTTGAGCATTTTGCTTTTGAAAGTGACTTAAATGCAGATTGTGATGAGTTTTGTTGTGATTCATGATTCTGTTTGGACGTTGAAATTGTGATTTTTGGTTTAGCAACAGAATTTGAGTATTTTGTGAAGTTGATTCATGGTTCTGCTTGAAAGTTAAAAATTAACAGGCTAATGGGCTAAGTCAGGCTATTTGTTTTTTTAGAAACGGGTCAAGTCAGGCTAACAGTTAGACTCGTACAAGGCTTGGGCCAGGCTAAATTAAATTTTTTTGGCATAGGCTTGGGCTTTACAGGGCAAAGCTTGGCCCAGCCCAGCCCACTTTCAGCCCTATATATAGGAAATGGTATATTTTTAATCTCTTTTCGCTTACAATCTATTACAATTAAATTTTCACCGTTGATTTTCGTCAATCTGACGGTTATAATTTATTGAGAATTTATAATTAATTAATAAATGTGACTCAATAAATTATAACCGTCAAATTGACGAAAATCAACAACTAAGATTTGGTTGTAAGAGGTTGTAAGTGAAAAGAGATTATAAATATAATCTCCCTATATATATATATAAAATTTATTTGACAAGTATTAATGATACTATATATTATTAAATATTAATTATCAAATATAAAACTTCTTATTTGTAATCAAAATATTAGGTATTGAAGTTACTTAATAACAATGCTAATTATAAATCACTAATTGAGAAGAAAAATTACTTTGAAAAATAATTAAATTATATGAATACATTTAGTTGATAATCAAAGTTCGAATCCCGCTGGCCGATGTGAGGACCTTGGTGGTGGATGATCTGTAATCCCTCCCAAAAATTCTCAAAGAGGTTGGGAGGTCTGCCCTGACCCTGGTGTCTAACCTTATCTAAAAATTTTATTAATAATAAAAAAAAAGTTTGGAGACATTTTAATGATTTGAATGTATTTATAATTTCAAAAAGTTTAGGGTTTAGGCCCAAGACCATAATGACAATAAGCCAAGAAAAATTGAATCCTCACTAATACTCAATTAGAAAAGGCTACAGAGAAATGCAAAAGGAAACTATCTGCTTGGCAGGGGTGGACCCAGGTGGCCACCCCCCTCCCCCCTAAAATTTTTTTTGAATTTTTTTTAAGCTTTGTGAGTTTATGAGTTCAACGTAAAATCTGATCCTGTTTCTTTCCCCTATTTACTCTCACAATCTTAATGGCAAAAGCACCAGACTAAGAATGTTGCGTAAAAGATTTGTCCAGTTAAAACACATTTCATATGTTTTGCCAAACTAATGCAGTCAAATATGTACTTGAGTGAAACGGGATCGGTCCTGCACCAATATAATACGGGACTGGCAGACACATCAGCCAAATTGGGTCTAGCATGGCAGTCTCGCACCTGTTTTGGACGGGACTAATCCCGTAGTGATTTGATACGGGACTTTTTTCATGGACATTTATGGCTTTTAACATTCTAAATGAGAATGAATATATAACACCTTGTATTTGTAAATGTATAATTATATGTGATAATGTTGATTAAAAGGGAAAGACTAGTGAAAATCCTGAAATTAGGGCCAAAATACGTAAAAAGGGCAAAATGGTAATTTACCAAACACGTAACCCCAGGCATGAAAAATTGAGTAGAAGGTCTCAAATGGTAAAAATAATGCCGAAAATGGATTCAGGATGAAAAATCAAGTGGACAGGCAAGTTTCGAAAAATTTGATAAATAGTGATTTTATCGGTGTAAAATATTGCGGTATAATTGTACCGATATGCGTGAAAATATGATCAGTATTTTTAGGAAGTAAAAATATGATGTGAACGAGAAAAATACGTAAGATATGAATTTGTGGGTTAAAATGGATGATTTAAGAAAGTTAAAAGACATGTGAGACCCACTTAAGTGATTTAAGTAAGCAAGTGACCCCCTTTAATCTCAAAATTAGTTTCTCTCTTCTCTCTTTCTTCTTCGCCCTGTCGACCTACACCATTGAAGGGCAAGTTTTGGCTCTTTGATTTACAACTCCCTTTTCTAGCCACTTTTAGGAAAAACTTCCTACTACAAAGTTGTTCCTCACACTCTTGTGTATGACTTTCATGTAGAGTGCATCTTGTAGGGAGAATTGCGGAGGGAGAAAACCTCATAAATCAGCCACGAAAATTGTGACTCTTTCGAGAAATTTTGAGATTTTTGTGTTGAACCATTGGTTGAAGATCACTCCCTTGGACCATTGGAGGCTATTGGTGGTAAGATTTCACATTCTCATTTAGTTTTCCATGAGATCATAAATTGGGCGAGTGTTTTGAAGTTGTAAGTTGAGTTATGGTAGTTAGGAGCATTAAATGGTATGTCTCTTTTGAAATTAAATGCTTAGAATGATAAAGAGTAAATACCCTTTTTGGTCCTCAGCAAATTTTACGATGCCCGCTTTAGTCCCTAGCAAATAAAAAGGCCCATCGTGGTCCTTAAAAAATTCAAAATGAACCCATTTTAGTCCTTTTAGGGACTAATATGGGTCTTTTTTGAATTTGTGAGGGACTACGATTTCAACTAAATGAGTCCATTTTGAATTTCTTAGGGACCACGATTGGCCTTTTTATTTGCTAGGGACTAAAACGAGCATCGTGAAATTTGCTGAGGACCAAAAATGGTATTTACTCAATGATAAATGATGATGATTGATGCAATAAAAATTATTGTGATTTGGAAAATTATAACTTAGTGAAAATTGGAGTTGATATTGATGATTTTGTGAAATAACATGGTTGTAGGATGGTATGGTTGAGTTGTGGGGCATTAAGATGAAGTAATTACATGATTGTATGAGGTGTGTAAGGATGGAATTGAGTTAAAAACCTTGGGAGGTACTCCCTTGAGAAATTCGACCTATAATGGAAATTGGAGGAAATGGGAAGAAAAATATTATAAAAATCAATGATTGGTGCCTTGGTGCATAAATGGTTATGATATTGAGTTAGTTCAAGATTAAAATGATTGAGGTAGTTGAGATAAATAGAAAAATAGCGTTAGGCCTAAGTGATTATGTTTATGTATTAGTGTTGTGAATTGGTTGATTATTTGCAATTGGTTGATGGTCATTTTGTTGATCATATAGGTTGCCTCTCACGGACGCGATAGAAACGGACTAAGCTTGGAGCTTACGTGAGGAGCATTACTCTTGGAGTTGAGGTAAATTTTTTGAAACTTGGGTTTTAATCCCTTGTGTACTCCACCACACCTAGTGAAAGGTTGTGGTTGGATTCTGTGCTTTTGACATTGTGTGATTATGTATGTTCAAGCATTATTGCTTGATTGTGTGACATGCTTGGAGCATATTGTGTGACATATATGTGATCTCTGGCCAGTAGATGTATGTGGTTTGGACTTCCGCTGGAGATATCCTTTGGGGATTCCGGTCGGGTTTTGCCGTGGGGTCGACTCTGGGAGCGGCACCAGGATGATCCAAACGTGGGACTTTCGCTGGATAGGGCTCATGAGGAGTTCTAGTTGGGTTTTGCCATGGGGTCGTCTCATCCATGGGAGAGGCACCATGGAGCTTTCCAGGAATTATATGATGGGGTCCTTGAACAGAATCTTTATGTTGATGTTCTTGGATTTGTGCCTAGTTGTTTGTGATGTTGTATGTTAAGCATTTTTACATGATGTTATTTGTTGCACATTGAGTGAGCCATGGGGTGGAGTGATCCTCTAGTACCCTTGGTTTACTAAGATATATTTGTATATCTCACCTCACGTTTGAGGACATCATTTCAGGCTATAGTGAGCATGAAGGAGCTTCGGGCAAGAGGCTCGCTTAGTGGAGGAGTCGAGCATGATGTGCATTGGGAGGACATGACATTTTGGAGGACTATATTAGATGCACATAGCATAGTGTTTAGTATTTTGTACTTAGGTTATGAACATATTGCATGTTGATATTGCCATGCTTTTAGGTGTTCATAACTATATGCTAAGTCTTTGTAATTCATGTATATTTTATGCCTTTGATTGTGTTGGTATTTTGGTGAGCATGAGACTTGTCCATGACCATATATGTTGTAGTTTGAGGCATGGGAAGACTTATGATGTAAATTGGCCATTTGAGGTTTAAATGGCAATGGAATTGTGCAATATTGTAAACGATACATTGATTAATGAATATGCATGATGGAAGGGCCTAGAGCCTACATTAGATCTTGTGTAAGTTGTATCTTGGGTAGTGAAGTGTTAGGAGTGGATTACATCACCCTTTTTGTGATTTAAAAGCTGTCATCTGTCATTTTTATAGAAGGGTAATTGATTACCTTTCTTTGGTAATCAATTACCTGAAACAGGGGACGCAAAATGGAGCCACTGTGTTATAAGTAATCGATTATTTTTCCTTAGTAATCGATTACCTAGTTTAGTAATCGATTACCAAAAGATTGGTAATCGATTACCAAAAATAAGGGAGCCCAAAATTGGCTACTATCTTATTCTGGAGCCTTTGGTAATCGATTACCCAAAAATGGTAATCGATTACCACTGTGTAAAATTTTGAAAATATGTTTTCTGAAATCTAAAATAAAGGTAATCGATTACCATTGTGTAAAATTTTGAAAATATGTTTTCTGAAATCTAAAATAAATAGTATTGCTTGGAGAGATGATAATTAGTATGTTTTATGCTTCCGCAAGTTTTTGCATTTACAATTACGTCATTGTTTTAATTAGTTACGGAAATGAGTTATTGTTTAACAATGAGGATTTAATAAAGAAAAAAAGTTTACCCCTAATTTAATTAACTCAATTACTGTGATTGTAACTGCGCTTAATATCATATGCAATGATAACATTACCAGTACGTAACAGGCTGTTACAGAATGCATGCTTTCATGGCGTATTGTGTCATGCGTGAGACTGTTTCTTTATTTTTATTGAGTAATATCATAAAAATATTTATAAATTTTAAAACAAAGAAAGAGGAAAAGCAATGAGATCTGCAGAAATATGAAGTGCTGGTGCTCATAGACAATGTTGGTGCACAACATTTGAGAAAATATTGAAATAAAACCAAAAAAGAAAGGAACGGTCTCACACATGACACAACACGCCATGAAAGCATGCATTCATTCTTATTTGGATTGTTAAAAGTCATAATTGTTCTTCCCGTATCAAATCACTATGGGACTAGTCCCGTCCAAAACAGGTGCAGGACTGCTTTGCCTGACGTGCCTGTCAGTCCCGTATTATATTGGTGCGAGACTGATCCCGTATCACTTAGGTACATGTTTGACTGCATTAGTTTGGCAAAACATATGAAATATGTTTTGACTGAGCAAATCTTTTACCCAACATTCTTAGTCGGGTGCTTTTGCCCAATCTTAATTGGGTATGGAATTTATGAGTTCAATGCAAAATCTGATCCTGTTGTAAACTTATTAAATTCACCACAATATGTGATTATTTTTAATTTGTATTTGTTTGTGTAAGATC
Organism: Gastrolobium bilobum; assembly: GCF_033153095.1. Lineage (NCBI taxonomy): Eukaryota > Viridiplantae > Streptophyta > Magnoliopsida > Fabales > Fabaceae > Gastrolobium > Gastrolobium bilobum. The sequence continues at coordinate 186,016 of NW_026896737.1, read as the reverse complement.
AAATTGTATGAGACAAAATAAATAGTGCTTTCAGCAATATTCTGGCAATTTGCGTTATGTCAATTGAGATCTATCAAAATGGCAAGATGGTTTTTCATGAACTCTTTGGAAAACATTTTACCTTAACAATGTGAATATTTGTTTTGCTTCTCAATGTCCTTGTTAAAATAGTTTATAGCCGGATTTAATTGCCATGTTTCAAAGAAATTCAATCTTGGCATGTGAAATATCAGTTTCGTACATTAATTTTCTAATGTTGCGATCTCTCCAAGTGAAGCCTAAACAGCCAGACTTCGAGGAGAGGAGAGACCTTTATATGCTATATCAATATTTATATCATTATAATCTCTTTGATTTTGGATACCGATCATCTTCCATGTCTATAATTGTTGATTATCTAGTATTTCTAAAAGCATAGAGTTGTATGCATTATTGACAAGTTTATAGGTTCTTTTCCAGTACATTTCAATACTTACATTTCCCTGCTCAGCTGACTCAATGAAATGGAGATTTGATTTGTAGCAATGCAAAGCCAATTAGTGTTGTTTTCTAAAGCTAGAGTAAGTTTACCTTATTACTTCACTCGATTTCCTTTACCTTCATTTTGATGATGAAAGAAACCATGAGAAGGGGGTTGAATCAAGTCGCCACTAACAACTTCTTTTGGCAAAATTCTGGTAAAGATGAACTATCTTATGTAAACTTAAGCTTGCTTATAATAGATTTGAATTTAAACCAAAAAGTAAAAGACTGCATCATAAAAAATTCACACAACTATTCAAGCATAAATATATAGAACTGAATGTTTTATAGACAACAAAAAAATACCTTTCTTTGTCTTGTCTCAAGACTTTATTTTACTTTGATTCCAGAGTCTATTATTTTTAGAAGTGATGCCGAAATAGTAATTCATCCTTTGAATAACTCGTTCCATTGTTCTGAATTTATTTGTTTACAATTCCTTTAAAGACATTTTATTGTTTGTTACTCATTGCATTACTCATTTCTACCCTGTCAAATATCAGTAAAGTATATCAAGTCATGAAGAGATTATTTAACTTATTTTCAAAGCTTTCGTTGTATCTATTGCTGGGTATTTTATTTGGCTTGGTGTCATTGACACTATCTTGGTGAGCATCATACATGTTACTATTGTTGACAATCTTCAAAAACCCGCTGGCATGCCAAGAGCTTCGTTCCATGTATTGGGAGGTTTATCAGTCGGGTTTACTCTCCCTACCTTTTACATTGTAGTGATTATTTTAATCATGAGAAAGGAAGAAATATTTGGTTTTTCACCTCCCACAGGAAAAAATCCTAGGTCCGCCATTGCGCTTAGGTACTATTTACCTACGGATATTACTGATAGGACATAAGAGTTTGATGTTTTCTTATGGCAGAGAAATTATGTGCTTATGTATTAGGCCAAAGAGTAACTATCAGAACAAAATGAATTCATCCACATCAAAGAGAGCATGGTGCAAAAGTCAAAATTTCAAAGTTATACATAAGAAATAAGGAAGATCTTACTTCCTTCAAGCTCAAAAATGGGAATGAGCAAACCAGCCAAGCTAACATTAACTACCACTTTTGCATTAGTGTGGTTTTTCTCCTTCTCATTTCATTTTCTTCTCTAGCCAAAAAATCAATGCCTAATTTCCTCCTTTTATAGGATTAGTCTTTTGTTTCCTTTTCTTTGTTAGAGAAATTAATGGATGTAAATTAGGGGATTTGATTGATTGTATTCATGTGTCAATATATCTCACAAAGAGGGCAATAAATTACCTAATATCTCTGATTGTGGGCAAAATAATTTGGCCCAATTATTGTATCACCTATTATTTATATTGAAGGGAACCCCTCTCCTCGATCATCACTGAGAGAGGGAGAAACATCATCAGTGTGGATGTAAGCCTAACGGCTAAACCATGATAAATTATGTGTCTTTTATTTTAACATTGTATATAGCTGGTTGAAAATCTTTTAAATTTACTAATTTTTTGAAGGCCTTCCCAAAATTACCCCTCAATTTAAATTTCTTTCCCTTCCAAATTCTTTCCCCAAACTACCCTCTACCCCCATCGACTAGGTTTTTCCTTAAATTTCAGCCACCGCCACCATGAAGGTCCTGCTTCGGTCAAACATGCTCTCGTTGTCCATCTAACGCCGACCAGAAGCATTTTTCGTTGTCCCAGTCACTGATCTCACTTCGTCGCTAATGTTCGTTGTCCATCGTCCTTCATCGTGCTTGCCTTGCACCAACACTGACGTACCAACTGCCTTTTTGGCTGATTAAGCTCCTTCCTCGACACCTGCCTTATTACCGTTGACATCTGCCCTATTAACCGCAGACATCGATTCTATTCTGCTGCGATCTGTTTGTGGCAATCTCGTGCCCGTGTGTGCCCCCACTGCTAGTGCAGTTCTATCCACCATCGCTGCGTCAGCCCACTGTCCACCAGGTCTCATGTTTCAGATCTGTCTTCAACTCCACTGGTTGCTATTTTTTTTTCAAATCAGGTCCTTTGAATCCAGTGGCTCCAGGCGTGTTTGGTGTGTCACTTTCAGGTTCTTTGGTTCATTACATCTTGTGTATTTTGTTCCGTTTTATTGGCTTTTTTTGTTGTGTTTGTTGGTTCCATGCCGACTTCAAATAGAATCGATGTCCCTAACATTGGACGCCTCACCATTATCCTTCTCGATGGTCAAAACTTTATGCCATGGAAGCACACTCTTATTGTTGCACTTGGTGGCCGCGCTAAAGAGTTTCATGTTACAGATCCAGCTCCGGCTAAGACAGACAGACGCCTCCTATGCAGCTTGTAAGGCGTCTGAAAATCAAGTACTAACATAGCTGTTCAACTCGATGGAGCTTGATGTCTATGAACTCTTTACATATTATGATATTTCCAAGGATCTTTGGGAATAAATTGCATAAGACTTTAGGTATGAACATAATGCCTCTCACATTTTTGAGCTTCAACAAGAGATTCACACGACGCATCAGCTCCTTATGCAATCATTCATTGATTACCTTGGCCAATTGAAGAAAAATGGGACGAGCTTCAACAATATCATCCCATTACATTGGCAGTGATTGACTATGTGACCCGAAAGGAGCAAGAATCAAGTATTTACTCTTCTTGCAGGCATCAAACCCAAATAAGAGTATCTCAAGCTCCAAATATTGATGACATCTCTATTCCATCCTTTACAACTGTATGTAACATCATACACCAAGAGGAGACACGATGTCGTGCCATGAGGCCAGTACTGCCCATTACTGGTGCACACAGACCACTATGTACACCATTTTTTTACTTGGAAAACTTCATTGCCAGGAACAGGTAACTCCTCCTCTTCCACATTTACAAGTAATATGGGTCGATCGGGTCTTAAGGGACGAGGCAGAGGTCATGGTAGCAATCGATATCACTATGATCTTTACAAAAAAGGTGGACTCTCCCGTGAATGATGTTGGCTTCTGCATCCCCATTTCAAAACCTCCACGGATTGCCCCATTGGTGCAAATAGTATTATTTCTCAACCATCGTCAAAGGAATTACCTGATGACCTCAAATCTACCTTGGGGTGACCTTGGCAACAATGAGAAACCTTCTGATACTAGTCACTTCATTCATGATGGTACGTACTTTGCCCTTACTAGTTTTTTTCCTCGATCCTTCATTATTGATTCAGGAGCTACTGAGCATATGTGTCCTAATTCTACCTTATTGAGTGATATATCTATTACTAATCGTGTTGCTCCTATAACTATTGCAGATAGAAATAAGGTTCCTGTTGTGGGTCTGGGAAAAATTAACTTATTTGACACACGATCAGATACACTATTTGTTCCATCTTTATCTGCTAATTTACTATCAGTTGCTAAACTTATACAAGATCTACATTGCGATGTTATATTTTCTGCAAAGAAGGTAATCTTTCAGGACACTCGCATCTGGAGGAAGATTGGGGAAGGTTCGTGTCAAAATGGCCTGTACTTGCTCCCCACATCAACTCTGGGCCTTTCTGCTGCTTGTAGGCCAAACTAATCCCAACTATAAAACTGGTGCATAGGTCATCCCTCTGATAAGATTTTGAATCATGTTAATTCCAAATTTGTTCTTGATTCTAGCACTTTACACATGTTATTTTTCAAAAGTTTATAGGTTACATTTTTGTAGTAGTGACCATGTTTCTTCTACAACTTTTGAACTTACGCAATATTTTTCAGGAATTTTATCAAATGATTAAAAATCAGAATGGGTTCAGTATTAAAATTATGCATAGCGACAATGGCACCAAATATGTTAATTATGCCCTACATACATTTCTTAAGTTTGTGGGAATTATTCATCAATTATTGTGTGTCGGTACACCTGAACAGAATGGCGTTGTCGAGCAAAAGAATCGACACCTATTGGAGGTAACTCGGTCTTTACTTTTTCATGGAAACATACCCTTTAAATTTTGGTCCAATGCAGTGCGCACCAATTGCTACCTAATCACCCACACCCAGAAATAGCTTCAGTACAAATCCCCTTTCGTAATACTCTATGGTCACGATACTCATCTTTTTCATTCACGAGTCTTTCGTTATGTATGCTTTGTTCACCTGCAAATACCAATAAATTGAACCTCGTGCCACTAATTGCATTTTCTTGGGATACTTGATTGTCAAAAAGGGATACAAGTGTTATGATGTTACTGCGAGGAAGCTATATATTTCTCGAGATGTTTTCTTTGATGAATGGTCTATGTACTTCTCTTCCCGGGATAAAAATCAGGGGGAGACTGGAACTACACAACTTGATTTTTCTCCCCGGCCAATCTCTTGTGAACCAACAAATGTAGTTGATCCAGTACCATCAGTAAATGTGTTACTAGATGAGGTATCACCAGCAGATGCAGTACCAGATATAGTACCACCCCTTCTTGATTTTCTTGAAGCCGACATATCAGCCACTGGTCCACCAGTAATACAAGATCAGTGATAACTCTCCAAAAGAGAGTTATTTTGGGCTTAATTGTGATGTTTTGGTGTTATGATTACATATAATTCTCTTGATTTTATATGATTAATGCATGAATTCTATGGTTTCATGATTTAATTGAGAATTATGTTAATTATGAGTATTTGGACATAAATTGAGGACTTGGAAACATTTAAATGCACTTCTTATTTTACTGCAGGTCAATGCTGTAGCATAGGGAAGCAGTGCTGTAGCAATGTAGATGAGGTCAGTAGTGCATATTTTTGACATCAGCACCAGCAAGCCATGGATCCAAGCCCAATTTGATGGAAGAAGCTTCTGAACGTGTACGAAAAGATCTGATTTGGATACACGCTCAAAATCATCAAGAAATCACAAGATAATCTTCATCAAATCAATGATTACAAATCAGATTCGAATCTGAATTGTAAATATGGAAAGAATCCTGTGAGATATGCCACAACACACTCTGTCAGCATGACAGCAAAACAGAGTATCAATTTCAATCTATCACAAGGAAGATTTGAGTGATGATTTGCATGGACAGAAAAAGATGATTGAAGCCCAGAATATCAAAGCTTATAAAGGAACGAACCCTACACAAAGAAAGACACAGTTGATATGTTTTGAGACACCCAATTGGAGGCAGTTTTAGAGAGAAAAAGTGGAAGAAACACTTGGGAGGAATTTGAGGGTTCGTTGGGAGAAATCTCGCGAATCAAAGGAGGGAGCTGAAGTTCAATTTAGAGATCATTGAACCCAGTAACTTGCTGCACTATTCCGGCGGCTGAGGCAAGGTTAATAGTGGTGGAGCTCATGGATGCTGCGAGAGCAGTGCTACAACAACATCCCTGTTTTCTTTACTTTAGTTTTATGGAGTCTTATTCTTTCCTTGTTGTTTCTGTCTACCCAATTATGGGCTAACTTATTAGGATTGGGTGATAGAGTACCCTTATTGTGATGTAAACAGTATTGCCTAAACTTTGCTGCATGATTTTCCTTTCGGTTGCTTAATAAAGTGTTATATTTTCTTTAATCTTGTTGATTCATCGAGAGAGAGGGTTGCAAGATAATTAGGATTTATGCTATAGAGATATAGGTAATTCCTGAATGTTATTAAGCATTGTGGTTTAGCTAAGTAACATTAGTTAATTGTGAGAGATCACTTGCACCACAAAATCAAACGGAACTTGAACTTAATGAGTTCATAACTTTGTTGGCCATAGAGATGTGGGACTTAGTATACATGTATTGTTGGTAAGAGCCCTTGCATGCATTGGTGTTCCGATTACTGTTTGGATAATTGTTGTAGCATGGTTACTGCATTGTAGTGAAATTGCAATAATGGAAAAATTGATCCCAATCTGTCTTGATACATTTGAAACACTTCTTTTGCTACTGAACCCTTGTTAGTTAATCAGTAGTCTTAGTTTACTTTACTTTACTTCTTAAGTGTTAATTTAGTCAATAGTTTCTCAACAAATCATCTTTGTTACCTTGGTTGCTTCACGAAAGCTATAGCATTATATAATCTCTGTGGGAACGATATCTGGACTCACACATCCATTTTATTATTTGTTGATACGTGCATTTGCGTACTTGTGTGATTTAATTGATTGCGAAATTGCACAACAAGTTTTTGGCGCCATTGCCGGGGATTATTATAAAGCTATTTTCTTTTTGTGAAGTGATATTTAAATCCTATATTCTTTCTGTCCCATCAGGTGTTCCAGCTAGTATATGAACATACCTCCTAATCATTCAGAAGTTTCATTTGATCCAGAGATTGAAAGAACTTTTCGAGCAAGGAGAAGGAGGCAGAGACAGAACAGAGCTGCAATACCTAGAACTGCAGACATGAAAGTAGAAGGATCTGTGAATGGGGATGAACGAGATGAGACACCTATTAGATCACATGGAGTCCCCACACTCAATAATCTCTACTCGGGGATTGTGCAACCTGAGGTTGCAGCAGCAAACTTTGAGTTGAAACCCGTGATGTTCAGCATGCTGCAAACAATTGGCCAGTACAATGGAATGCCAAGTGAAGACCCACATCTGCACTTGAAAAATTTCATAGACGTGGTAGATAGCTTCAAAATACAAGGAGTCACAACTGATGCAATAAAGTTGAAGCTATTTCCTTATTCATTAGCCAACAGGGCTAAGGCTTGGTTGAGCACTTTAGCCCCTAATTCAATAAGAAGATGAGAAGATTTGGCTGAAAAGTTCTTAGTCAAGTTCTTTCCTCCAGTCAAGGCAGCTCAACTAAGGAGTGGGATCACATCATTCCAGCAGAAAGAAGGAGAATCATTATATGAAAGCTGGGATAGATTCAAAGAACTGCTTCGGAAGTGCCCCAACCATGGCATACCCGAATGGCTTCAGATGGAAACCTTCTACAATGGGCCTAAATGAGCAAACTCGTGGCATAGTAGATGCATCATTTGGAGGATCCCTCTTGGATAAGACATTCACAGAAGCTTACCAAATTTTTGAGAGGATGGCAAATAACAACTACAATGGCCATCTGAGAGGACAATTGCACAGCAGAAGGCTGTAGGAGTGCTCGAGCTGGATGCTATATCATCACTATCAGCACATTTCCTTTTTGACTAGTACCCTCAAAAATTTGAATCTGAGCACTGATGCTAAAGCACAGCCACAACAAGCACATGCTATTTCTAATACTTCTAATGTTGTAACATGTGTTTTCTGTAGTGGTCCCCATAGTTATGATGATTGCCCTCAAAATCCTCAATCAGTGTTTTTTTGTAGGAAATTACAACAGGAACAATCAATATTCAAATTCCTACAATCAAGGATGGAGGAACAACGACAACTTGCCTTATTCTCAAGGGCAACAACAAGGATCAGGCTATGCTCCAGCATAGTAGATGCAAAGGCCACCATTTCAGCAGCAGCAGCAATACCAACAAACTAGACAGCAATCTGACAACTCTAGTTCGTTGGAGAATATGCTGAAAGACTTCATGGCAAGGAATGATGCCACTGTTCAGAGTCAATCAGCATCAATAAAGAACTTGGAGAATCAAGTAGGCAGTTAGCTGATGCTATGAGAAGCAGACCCATAGGCACATTGCCTAGCAACACTGAAAATCCAAGATAAGAAGGAAATGAGCAGATCAAGGCTACATCATTAAGGAATGGAAAGGCTGTATATGAACCATACCATATTAAAGACTACCACAAAATGAAGGAGTCAGAAGGCCAGAATGCAGGAGAGAAGGTTGTTGTGGAAGAAGATATTGGAGAGCAACAGGTTGACAATCAGACTAAAAGTCCAGAACAGAATGCTGCAGCAAAGAAGCAGCAGAGTCAGCCTGCTGACAAAGCAAGTAGACCACCACCTCCTTTTCCTCAGAGGCTTCATAAGCAGCAAGATGACAAGCAATTCAAAAGGTTCATGGACGTGCTAAAGCAATTGCATATCAATGTTCCATTGGTAGAGGCTCTTGAATAGATGCCTAGCTATGCAAAGTTCATGAAAGACATCTTGTCAAGAAAAAAAGGGAGTCAAGGAGTATGAGACAGTAGCCCTCACCCAAGAAAGTAATAGGTTCTTGAACAAGTTACCACCTAAATTGAAAGATCCAGGGATTTTCACAATCCCTTGTTCAATTGGTAACACCTATGTTGGTCAGGCACTATGTGATCTTGGTGCATCCATCAATTTGATGCCTAAGAGTATTTTCACCAAATTGGGAATCAGAGAAGCACGTCCAACCACTGTCACCCTACAACTTGCTGACAGATCCATCACTTACCCTGAAGGAAAAATTGAAAATGTGTTGGTAAGAGTGGATAAATTTATATTTCCTGCTGACTTCAATGTTCTTGATTTTGAAGCAGATAGGGAGGTACCCTTGCTCTTGGGTAGACCATTCTTAGCTACTGGAAGAACTTTTATTGATGTTGAAAAAGGAGCTCTGACTATGAGAGTCAACAATGAGCAGATAACTTTTAATGTGTTAAATGCTTTGAAGTATCTAAGTCAGAAGGAGGAGTGTGCTGCAATAGAGGATGCTGATGAACAGTTGCTATAGCAACAGGAATCAGAAAATGAGAAGGAGCCCTTGGAGATTGCTATAGCAGAAGAAGGTGCAATTGACAAAGAGGAGGTAGAAGCATGTTTAGCTTGGATTGATACCCAACCAGTAATGCCATTCAGAGAGAGACACTTTGAATCTCTGAACTTGTCGGAAAGAAAAACTCAATCACCAAAGCCTTCAGTTGAGGAACCACCAGTGCTGGAGCTTAAGCCACTGCCTGATCATTTGAGAAATGCATACTTGGGAGAAAATGATACTCTGCTTGTAATAATCTCATCTCAATTGACCAAGTTGCAGGAGGAACAGTTGCTAGGGGTTCTGAAGAAACACAAAACAACATTGGGGTGGACCATTGCTGATATAAAAGGCGTAAGTCTGTCACTGTGTATGCACAGAATTTTGCTGGAAGAAGGCTATAGCAGTACTGTACAACATCAGAGGAGGCTGAATCCTATGATGAAGGAAGTTGTGAAGAAAGAAGTCATAAAATGGCTAGATGCAGGAGTGATATACCCTATTTCAGATAGTCAATGGGTGAGTCCAGTCCAATGTGTCCCTAAAAAAGGAGGAATTACAGTGGTGGAAAATGAAAATAATGAGCTGATATCTACAAGAACTATAACAGGATGGAGAATTTGCATGGACTATAGGAAACTGAATGATGCAACAAGGAAGGATCACTTCCCCTTGCCTTTCATTGATCAGATGCTGGATAGACTTGCAAGGAAGGAGTTCTATTACTTTTTAGATAGGTACTCAGGCTATAATCAGATTGCTATAGCACCTGAAGACCAGAACAAGAATACTTTCACCTGCCCTTATGGCACCTTTGCATTCAGAAGGATGCCATTTGGCCTGTGTAATGCTCCACCAACCTTCCAGCGTCGTATGATGGCTATATCCACAGATATGGTTGAAGACTTTGTGGAAATATTCATGGATGATTTCTCAGTTTTTGGGGAGTCATTTACTTCATGTCTTGCCAACCTATCAGATGTACTTCAGAGATATGAAGACACTAATCTCATACTCAATTGGGAGAAGTGTCATTTCATGGTCAGAGAAGGCATAGTCTTGGGTCACAAGATCTCAAAGGAAGGGCTGGAAGTGGATAAAGCCAAGGTTTCAGTGATTGAGAAGCTGCCCATACCCATTAATGTGAAAGGAATCAGAAGCTTTTTGGGGCATGCTGGATTTTACAGAAGATTCATCAAAGACTTCTCGAAAATTTCAAGGCCACTTTGCAGATTGCTGGAGCAGAATGCACCATTCATTATAGATGAGGATTGCAAGGCAGCCTTTGAAGAATTGAAAAAGAAACTGGTCACAACACCTATCATAGTAGCTCCCGATTGGAGTCTACCATTTGAAATGATGTGTGATGCTAGTGAGCATGCTATTGGAGCAGTGTTGGGACAGAGACACATCAAAGTGTTTCATCCCATTTATTATGCTAGCAAAACACTCACAGAAGCTCAGCTCAATTATACAGTCACTGAAAAAGAATTATTGGCTGTGGTTTATGCTTTTGAGAAATTCAGATCTTATTTGTTTGGTGCTAAAGTGACTGTTTATACTGACCATGCAGCTATCAAGTACTTAGTAGACAAGAAGGACTCAAAACCAAGGCTAATCAGGTGGATGCTCTTGCTACAAGAATTTGATTTGGAGATAAAAGACAAGAAGGGCACAGAGAATCAAGTGGCAGACCACTTATCAAGGTTGGATGAAGGAAAAGCAGATAAGCATGACGAGCAAATCAAGGATGCATTTCCAGATGAACAACTCTTTGCCATTACCATTGCTACAACACCAAGGTATGCTGATATTGCAAACTACATAGTGAGTGGAATTCTGCCCAACAACATGAGTTCACAGCAAAGGAGGAAGTTCATCCATGATTGCAAATACTACCTCTGGGATGAACCATACCTATTCAAGAGATGCCCTGATCAAATCATAAGAAGATGCGTACCTGAAGGAGAAATACAAGCCATATTGGAGCATTGTCATTCATCTCCATATGGAAGTCACTATGCTGGAGTCAGAACTGCAGCAAAGATTCTACAATCTGGTTTTTACTGGCCTAACATTTTTAAAGATTCACATTCTTTTGTTTCAGGTTGTGATAGATGCCAAAGGACTGGAAATGTGTCAAGAAGGCATGAAATGCCCCTCAACCCTATTCTTGAGGTGGAACTGTTTGATGTTTGGGGGCTGGATTTCATGGGACCATTCCCACCATCATTTGGAAATCAATACATTCTAGTGGTTGTGGACTATGTGTCCAAATGGGTGGAAGCCGTGGCATTACCCACCAATGATTCAAAAGTTGTGTGGAAATTCCTCAAAAAGAACATCTTCACAAGGTTTGGCACACCAAGGGCAATTATCAGTGATGAAGGATCCCATTTCTGCAGCAAACAATTTGAACATCTGTTAGCAAAATATGGGGTCAGACACAAGATTGCTACAGCATACCACCCTCAGACCAGTGGGCAGGTTGAAGTGTCCAATAGAGAAATCAAGAGGATATTGGAGAAGGTGGTAAATCCTACAAGGAGAGACTGGTCACTAAGGTTGGATGATTCTTTATGGGCATACAGGACTGCATACAAGACTGCCTTAGGTGCATCACCATTCAAAATTGTGTATGGGAAGGCATGCCATCTTCTTGTGGAGCTGGAGCATAGTGCTTATTGGGCAATAACCAAGCTGAATTTGGATGCTAAAGCAGCAGGGGAAAACAGAATGCTGCAGCTTAATGACCTTGATGAATTCAGGCTAGACTCATATGAAAATGCCAAGTTGTATAAAGAGAAGATCAAAAAATGGCATGACAAAAATATTCTGCATAGGTGCTTTGAGCAAGGAGAGCAAGTGCTACTATTCAATTCAAGGCTCAAGTTATTTCCAGGAAAACTTAAGTCAAAGGGGTCAGGACCTTTTAGAGTGGTCCAAGCATTCCCACATGGAGCTGTTGAAGTTATGAGCGAAAAAGGGGGAGACACATTCAAAGTTAATGGCCAACGACTTAAGCATTATTGGGGAGGTCATGCAGACAAGGAGAAGTTTGTTATCTCCTTGGGAGAGCCTAATTGAGTCCAAGAAAGAGCAAGTCAGGCTGAAGACTTAAAATCAAGCGCTCTAGGGAGGCAACACTAGGATACTAGCAATTCATTTTGATTTAATTAAGCATTTTCATTAATTTTGTCAATTAGGAAGCATGTGATTTAATTCTAAGTTCTTAATTTCTGGGATCAGATAAAAAAAGGGAAAGAAATGCAACGCTGTAGTAATGTCACAGCATAATCACAGGCTACAACAAAGGAGTTGTGGGCCAGGAAGAAATTGGGCCGCGCTAGGCCACTGAAAGTGGAGGAAAGACCCAGAGGATGCTACACCGTGGGTTCTGCTGATTAACCCAACAGGATCGTTGAGCATTTAAAACTGGAACGTTGGAGGAGAGAGGTAATCATTCCCTGCGGTTGAGCAGTTATTTGGGCCAATAGAAATGCTGCAAATGGCCCTGAAGCAGTTATAAAAAGCTGCCAACGTCCTTACATCCTTATCTCCTCTATGATAGTGCAAAAAGTACCCATTTTCTCTTCATTTTTATTTTCTCTCAATCCTGAAAGAAACTCCAGGTTGTTCCAAAGAGCCAAAGTGAGAAATTGAGTTTGGAGTCCCCATTGTCAATCACAACCGAGAGCAAACAACTGAGTTTGGAGTCATAGCAATGGAAGGCACATCAACAAGGAGTGGAGAGATAAGAGGGATGAACGTGAAACATTCTGGCACCCCTAAGAAAATGGAAGCCATACCCACCTTCATCAATGAACGGGCTGTAAAGAGGCATGGAGTTATGTTGAATAGGAATCTCCTCTCTGATAGAGGTTTTGTGCAAGTCAGCATCGACGCTGGGGCATATGACCCATACATCACCAACATCATCGCTACACATCAATGGGGGAAATTCTGTCTCCATGAAGATGAAGCAGTAATCCCTATTGTTAGGGAATTCTATGCAAACATGCCTCAGAGCAAATCCACTAAGGTTATGGTCAGAGGAACAAGTGTATCCTTCAGCAGTGCTACCATCAAGAGGGTGTACAACTTGCCCACCATTGTGGATGAGTATCAAGGTCTGAAGACCACCAATGATGAGGAATTTCTGAAACAAGTCCTTGAGGACTTGTGTGTGGAGGGGACGACATGGACTGTGTCGGCACAAAAGAGTCTCTCTTTTCTGAGATGTGCACTAAAGTCCGAAGCAAGGGTGTGGTACCATTTTTTGAAGAGTAGGCTAAAGCCTAATTCCCACACTGAGACTGTGAACAAGGAAAGAGCAATATTGCTCTCTTGTATTCTGGATGGAAGACCCTTTGATGTGGGTCGTATTATTCAAGCCGAAATTGTGGCTTGCTCCAAAATCGATACTGGCTACCTGTTCTTCCCTGGATTGATCACCCAGTTATGCCAGGAAGCCAATGTCCACATTGCTGATGATGAGGACCGGTTCCAGATCACAGAACCAATCAAACCCTACACCACTGAAAGGGTCAGCAAAAAGGAAAAAGGTACTTGCTGGAGAAACTATATCTTCACCAAAATCCCGAGGAAAGAATGCTGCAGCATCAACTTCCACAGTAGCAGGGGAAGAAGATTCAATCTGGCAGAAGAGGATCGAAGACAGACTGAAGAAGATTGAGAACGACCAAATGGAGACCAGGAAGGAAATCATGGATAAACTGAATAACATGGACAATTTCATCCTAGCTCAACTTGGTTTTCTCAAAGCTCTTGAACAGAAGGAAGGCCAGAGCAAGGCTGCAGCATCTGAAGAAGATGGAGAGGAGGAAAAAGAAGAAGGAGAAGAAGAAGAAGAAGTAGAAGAAGAAGAAGAGGATGAGGTAGCAGAAGAAGAAGAAAAAGAAGGAAAAGAAAATGAAGAAGAGGAAGAAGAAGGGGATAGTGATTGATCTCTTTTGATTTTAAAATCATTTGTGAAAGGTTATTTTGCATGCTGTAGGAAGTATTTTCTGTTCAATATTCTGCGTGTTTTGTTTCTGGTTTTATTCTGAAGTTAGGCAAAATATAGAGAGAAAATAAGGGACTCAAGGAGAAAACTCAGTACTGATGCTGAGTTAAGAACAAGAAGAAAACTCAGTACTGATGTTGAGTTAAAAATGCTGAAGGGTTTAGCATAACATCAATCAGGAAATGTTGTATCCTTGTCTATTTTGTTATAATCTGCATTGCTGCAAGATTGCTACAGCACTGTGTAAGCATGAAAGTCAGTTGTTAAAGCCAAAGTCTAAATGGAAACCCAAGTAAGACTTGAAAAACAGAACCAACTCAGGGTAAAAGGCCAATGCATGAACCATTTAAGCACAAGGATCAATTCAAGGCAAGAGAAATCAAGGAATGAATTACGGAAGAGGGCTTAAGGTTCAACAATTTGTTGGGTTTGAATCCCATCGCATGAGACAGATTTGAGGGCTATAAGAGTGAAAGAAGCCAAGCAATAAAGTGCCAATGCACAAAGAATTCTTCCTCCAGGAAATGGAGTCAAAAGAAAAAGAAAAGAGGGGAAAGCCCAAAAATAGACTAAGTGCAAAAGCACTAGACAAAAGAGGAAGACAAAGCTAAAAATGCAAGGTGGACACTAGTTCCTTCAAGTCTTGTACAAATGGATGTGGATTCAATCCTGACAGAGCATGAGTCAAGCAACTAGGCCTGATGATTTTTAGTTTGAAGCTCCAAGATGGATCAACCCGAGAAGCAAGTTCCTAGCACACACACCCTGAATCATCCAAAAGCTATGAATCCCTGAGAAGATGAAGCCAACAAGAAATACTGAAGTTGAAGTAAAGATGATGGCTGAAGATCAACAATCAACTGCACAATGCTGTAGTAATGATGCTGCAATCTGGAGAATCTCAACAATGGTCTTTGATACAGAAGTTACTGAGTTGATGAATGTTAAACCTGAGGAGTGTTTTGTTGCTCGAGGACAAGCAACATTTTAAGTTTGGAGTGTGATACCTCTCCAAAAGAGAGTTATTTTGGGCTTAAATGTGATGTTTTGGTGTTATGATTACATACTATTCTCTAGATTTTTTATGATTAATGCATGATTTCTGTGATTTCATGGTTTAATTGAGAATTATGTTAATTGTGAGTATTTGGACATAAATTGAGGTATTGGAGAGATTTAAATGCACTTGTTATTTTACTGCAGGTCAATGCTGTAGCATCGGAAAGCAGTGTTGTAGCAATGCAGATGAGGTCAGCAGTACATACTGTTGACATCAGCACCAACAAGCCATGGATCCAAGCCTAATTCGATGGAAGAAGCTTCTGAACGTGTACGAAAAGATCTGATTTGAATACATGTTGCGACTCGAAAAGTGCACCGGTCGTAAAGTAATAAAGTGTATTGGAGTACGAGATCGTTCCCACGAGGATCAGAATTTTCAAGCACTAGTTCGCTAATCGCGTCTTAGTTGGACAATCAAGAATTTAGATGAAGAGAGTTGTGGTTCAAAAAAAAAAAACTTAAAATTAAAAACAAATAAGATCATGCAATTATGAAAATTCAGAATTAAAAGAATGAATGAAGGTGATGATGTTTGATTATGAATTTAAAACAAGCGTAGTTAAGTTTCGACTTCCCCCAATATCCTCAATATGTTATGAATTAAATAGCCAAGAATTTGTTTCTTAATATATTGCCAATCAATTCTTTCTAAGTTAATTACGACTCAATTCCTTGTTACCATAAATCAATGTAATCTTGAAAGAACTCTAGTTCCCCGATTATTTCCCAAGAAAACATGCATTAAGATCAAGAATTACAAGATTGCATAATTACCCTATGTCTATCCCTAGATCACAAGGATTATGATAAATTATCAAGTCAGGGTTCATGCACCAACATCCCTATTGTCATACAATTCCCCAAAATCATTCTATAAGGAGCAAACTCATAGAAAGTATTAAAAACAGATAATTTATTCAATTATAAAAAGATCATGATTTGAAGACAATTTAATTCATAAACATAAAGATTCAATTGGGTTCCATCTACCCTTAACTACATAAAAGACTACTCTAGCATACTGAATTTAAAAGAAATAACAAAGAAAAGAGAACCCCAAGCCTCCATTGGTGTGATGTTGACTTGGCTCCTCAGTGTTCCAGTGCTCCGCAACAGGATTCCTCCTTGGAGTATGAATGGGGATGAATGAATTTCTGAATGTCCCAGTGTTCTGACCCCAAGCTCTTTATTTATAGCCATTTGAGGTTGTATCCTTCATTGCATCTCTTGCCGTATCCATATTAGATTTGTAATTGATTCTCCAATTGTTTCCTTTTTGCAATTAATATCTTGTGGATTGGTTGAGAGATTTGAGCTTTGAATCTTGTTATAATCTGCCTTCAATCGTCTCAGGAATCAACTTTGATATGTTCCCGTTTTAGTTCCATAGCATAATTGGACAAATCTTCTTAAATCTCAGCAAATCTTGGTGAATCTTTGTTGTCTGGGACGTGTTTGGGCGCTCAAACGTGTTGTTGTGCGCTTGAGCGTGCTAAATTGCTGTTGTTGTCTTCCTTGGAGTGCTCGAGCGTGATACTGGGTGCTCGAGCGTGCTCCTCGAGTCTGAATTTGTGTATTCTTGGGCGCTTGAGCGTGCATGTGTGCGCTTGAGCGTCCTGATGTGCCCAGTTTGGCTGTTTTTCCTGCTTCCAAACGCTCGAGCGTCCTCTTGTGTGTTTGAGTGTGCTTTCCTGGACCTTGAATTGTAATATTTTGGTTTCCTTTGATTAATATTGAGCCGCTACTTCTTCGTCATGATTTCTTTAGCATTTTTAGCATCAATTCTTGTGATTTTACCTTCAAAATTTAAATATTATCAAAACGTCAGCTCAATTTCCTATCTTATGACTTAAATGTATTAAAACCTTGAATTCCATTCATTCTACTACATAATTCTTGTACAATTTAGCCTAAAAACATGGTAAACAAAAGGTTTATCAATACACGCTCCAAATCATCAAGAAATCACAAGATAATCTTCATCGAATCACTGATTACAAATCGGATTCGAATCTGAACTGTAAAAATGGGAAAGAATCCTGTGAGATATGCCACAACACACTATGTCAGCATGACAGCAAAACAGAGTACCAATTCCAATCGATCACAAGGCAGATTTGAGTGATGATTTGCATGGACAGAAAAGAGATGATTGAAGCCCAGAATGTCAAAGCTTATAAAGGAACGAACCCTACACAAAGAAATGACGGCTGATATGTTTTGAGACACCGGATTGGAGGCATATTTAGAGAGAGAAAGTGGAAGAAACACTTGGGAGGAATTTGACGGTTCGTTGGGAGAAATCTCGCGGACCAAAGGAGGGAGCTGAAGTTCAATTGAGAGATCATTGAACCCAGTAACCTGCTGCACTATTCTGGCAGCTGAGGCAAGGTTGATGGTGGTGGAGCTCATGGTTGCTGCGATAGCAGTGCTACAGCAACGTCCCTGTTTTCTTTACTTTAGTTTTATGGAGTCTTATTCTTTCCTTGTTGTTTCTGTCCACCCAATTATGGGCTAACTTGTTAGGATTGGGTGATAGAGTACCCTTATTGTGATGTAAACAGTATTGCCTAAACTTTGCTACATGATTTTCCTTTCGGTTGCTTAATAAAGTGTTATATTTTCTTTAATCTTGTTGATTCATCGAGAGAGGGTTGCAAGATAATTAGGATTTATGCTATAGAGATATAGGTAATTCCTGAATGTTATTAAGCATTGTGGTTTAGCTAAGTAACATTAGTTAATTGTGAGTAGAGAGATCACTTGCACCACAAAATCAAATGGAACTAGAACTTAATGAATTCATAACTTTGTTGGCCATAGAGATGTGGAACTTAGTATACATGTATTGTTGGTGAGAGCCCTTGCATGCATTGATGTTCTGATTACTGTTTGGATAATTGCTGTAGCATGGTTAATGCATTATGGTGAAATTGCAATAATGGGGAAATTGATTCCAATCTGTCTTGATACATTTAAAACACTTCGTTTGCTATTGAATCATTGTTAGTTAATCATTAGTCTTAGTTTATTTTACTTTACTTCTTAAGTGTTAATTTAGTCATTAGTTTCTCAACAAATCATCTTTGTTACCTTGGTTGCTTCACGGAAGCTATAGCATTATATAATCTCTGTGGGAACGATATCTGGACTCACACATCCACTTTATTACTTGTTGATACGTGCACTTGCGTACTTGTGTGATTCAATTGATTGCAAAATTGCACAACAGACTGCCATGTGAGCATGCAATAACATCCATTTGTCATAAAAATGAACCTCCCAAGAATTATGTGCATCAATGGCTTACAGTGGATGCTTTGCATGCCACTTATGCACACACCTTGAACCCAATAAATTTAGACATGTATTGACCTTCATCTGATGAACCCAAACCTCTTCCTCCAAAACTAAAAAAGGCCAATTGGGCATCCCGAAACATAGGAGGAAGGACCCAAGTGAAGAACAAGGGAGCAGTACAAAGAAAGTGAAAAGGACCTATGCAGCCAAGTGCCCTAAATGTGGTCAACATAGACACTATGCAAAGACATGTAAGGGACCACCAAATACCAACAAATGTAAGAGACTAGCAAGACCAGAAAATGCAATGAATGTAAGGATTGAATCAAGCTCAATAGATGAAATCCCATTAAGTCAAAGAGGCCCTGCAACAGTGGGTAGTTCTCAGCCACATGAGGGAAACTTGAGAGGAAGCAGCCCACCTCCATCAAATCCACAATAGGCACATGAACTGTTGAGTAATGAAACTATAAATGCAGCAACCAGTGGCTCACGAAGCAGATTATTGGCCTTCATGAGCACACCCGGTTTTAGGCCACCAAGGCTTGCCTCAAGAAAATGAGTTGCTGATGTATATGACCTGGGAGTAATGCTTGAGCCAACTGAAAAGGGTTTCTTATTATGTGAATTAATTTTTTTGTAATTCCTAGCCATTATGTATTTGGAGGCCTTATTACGTGAATGTTTTTTGGGAACATATTGTTGTACCCTTTTGAATTGTACTCAACAGTGATTCCAAGGCCATTTTGTATTAGAGGCCTTCTTTTTAATTCCTGGCAGTTGGCTTTATTTTGTAATGCACTACTATACATCCATGTCTTCAAATATAATGATACTCATATGATGTTGCAAATATGATGTTTCTTAGCTCTGATGAATGTTTAACTTTACCTTTTCTGATTGCATTTAACATATATAGTTGTGGTTGGTGGAAGTGTGATACAATGATTGCATGATTTAGAAATCCAACTTCGGATTGTTGTACATCCATGTCTTCTGGTTTAACAAATATGATTGCATAGAACCTTCTGATTTCATGTGCCTTTTTTTCTTTAGTTAGGGACCAAAAAAGGCCTCGTGGTTTTTGTCAGGGACCAAAAAGGGCCTTATGGTTTTAACATGATTAAAAAATATGCAGTTCAACTTGGTACTTCTGATACAACGATTTGTTGATTTAACATATATATCTGTAGTTTGTGGTTTGTGATACCATGCTTCCAACTGATACATTGATTGATTCCAGCCTAAATATGCAGTATAATAGGTCAATGCTTATAATCCATGAGCTTGAGATGGCATTAGATACAGAAATATATGATGCAAACAGATGGCAAGGAATAATCCATGACCTTGTTCATGGCATTTACATATTGTTAAGCTTGACCACAGAAATAAAGCAAATCAAAAACACATTTTCAAACCAATACAGAATAAGCCATTTAATAAAAGCATCTTTATTCATTTGCTCATAAAAGTACAAATAACTCATTACACTTCAATCAAGAAAAAATACATTTGGTACACTAGTTTTGATTGTTACAACACTTGCAATAAAAATACAAATCAAGATCAGACCTAGACAGGCACCAACTATAACCCTAAATAACCTACCAACATGCCTAATTTCATTGTCCATCATATCTAACTCTCAAACCATCTTCAAGTATAGCTCATTCAGCTTTCTTTCATGGTCATTAATCTTCAGTTCTTGCTCAATAATCTTCTCACCTTAGTCATTCAGCTTAACTTGCAATTACTCACTCATCATCATGTCCACATACTTCAACTTAAAATCCATTTCAGCAACATCCAACTCCACCTTGTGTATTCTTCTATCTTCCAGCTCCAGCCTTTCATTACATACGTCATCTACCCATCTAAAAAAATCACAAAACGGCTTCTTCTCCTGCCAAAATAACAAACCACGGTGAGCAAGTGTTTTAACTTAAATAACTTCACATTACACATGCATACCATGAAATTAGGGCACTTAAAGAATGCCCTATTTGGGTTTCTCTCAGTTTTGGAAGTATACACGATATTTTGTCTCCCACATTTGCACCTACGACCGGCAGTCCTTGTCAGTGTTCTTCCCCCTATTGATGTACTCCCACTTGAGCCCCCATGTTAGAAGAAAGACCTATCTTCTCCTACGCCCCAACAAATCCAGTAAATAATTTCTACTGTCGTCGATTTTCAGTCACCAACGTCCGGAGATTTTGGGGAATTTTTTGTTTAGGGTTGATTGCAGCTGATTTAGGGTTCCCAATTTACCCCAACGATTTCGGTCAGGTTCCCCTTGATGCTAGGTCAGGTTTCCACACGAGCATGGAGATGCAACTGATTATCAAAATGCCGTCGTCTCATTTCCACGGTGGACCACTCAAATCCGCATCAGCAAACTAACGTGCCAAGTATGCACCGTTAGATTGGCCGTTGGATGGGATTTAACAGAAGGACTAACGTGACTTGTTTTTTGTAATTTAAGGGACCACGATGTCCTTTTTTTATTGCTAGGGACCAATAAGGGCTTCGTGGATATTGCCAAGGACCAAAATTGGTATTTACTCTGATTTTTATTCTTATTTTATATTTTTTATACTACTTGTAATAACCCTTTCTCTCTCCCCAATCCATTTCACCCCATTTTAATAATTAAATAGACTTTTTGAATGATTTTGTTCTATACATTGAATTTATGAATATTTATGGAATTACTAATGTTGTTGATTGTATATTCTATTTGGATAAATGTTTGTTGTCTTATTTTTTTTTAAACAGGATAACAGGCTAAATCAGACTTTTATTTTTTGTAAACAAGTCAGGCTCACAGGCCGATAATTATATTCATAACAGGTAACAGGCTTGGTTAGACTGACACATTTAAACACAAGCTTAGCCTTTTAAGACCAAAACTCGGCTCGGCTCGGCCCGTTAACACCCCTAAAGCCAGGGCCATAAACTTAACAAAACTAGTTATAAATACTTTCAAAATACTTCATAAACCTCAATTGCTACACGACGGCTACATTGATCTTCCAACAAACTTCAAAGTTTTCCTAGTTTCATAATATCTGACATAATGATTTTTAAATATATTGTATAAAATCTTATAAACTTGTCGTAACAATATTATCTTCTTTATTTTTTATTAATTTTAGACTAAAAAGTAATTTTATATCTGCTACTTAAATAAATAGCTTTTTTTTTGATAACATAAATAAATAGCTTTTAAAACTATAGTTTTAAATAATTGTTCCCAAACTCTTATGAAATGAAAATTCTCATTTCTGAAAAAAGTGATTTACATAGAGAAACTCCAAAGATTTATAAAGTGATACAAGAAAAGGAAAAAGAAAAAATGCTGATGTGGAATCAGCTAACTAACTAAAGACTTAGCTAACCAATAAGAGAAAACAGATTAACAAGAAGTGGTTGAGCTTGTTATGTCCACGGGGTCCTCATCTGGGTTTACTTTAACTTTAGTTGAGTTTGAAGCTGAGTCTTCTGAAATAGATGTTAACACGCTCCTCCACAAGTGGGACTGTAGATGTTCTAAAGCCCAACCTAGAAAGGATTTGCGAAGAGCGCATTTGTAAACATATCAGCCAACTGATCTGACGAAGATATTGGAAGAAAATTTATGAGGTTAATACAAATTTTCTCACAAATCACGTGACAATCTATCTCCACATGTCTCGTTCGTTCGAGGAATGTGGGGTTGTGTGCAAGATAAATGGTAGAGGCATTATGACAGAAAATGGAAGCGGGTTGGTCTTGAGGAAGACGCAGGTCATGCAACAGATAAGCAAGCCACGGTAATAGTTTGCAACCACGTGCGATAGTTTCTTCCATTTAACAAGGTAGAAACAAGAACCAAGGAAGGGGATTCATTGGGGTGAAGGAAGAAAGGATTGTAAATTTGGTTTTGATTTGCCATGATTGAAGATAAAATGGGTTAGCGGAAGAAGAATGATACAGAGTTCTTACTCTGACACCATTTTATGAACTGAAAAATTCTCATTTCTAAAAAAAGTTATTTACAAAGAGCATGTTACGAACGTGAGGCCATCAAGAACAAGACATGAACCTGCACAGACGAAGGACTACTGTAGACTTTAAAAGATTAGTGGTTTATCATGTGATGCAATGTAATTGTTGTTAAGGCGGGAACTGTTAGTATATGGGTGTCCTAGAGACAATCTTTTGATTAAATAAGGACATAAGATGTAGACCTTTTTTTTCGCAAATTAATAATAAGCACTATTTATCCTGTTTCATATTTAGTCTCGATATTATTGTTATATATTATGAATAAACTGGATAAACCCCTTGGAATAAAATAGGTATCTCTTAAGTATCTGTGATGAGATCACAATCATGAGGATTTAAGGATATCAGATGTTTGTTCCTAATTTTATGTTCCTAGTCTAGAGACACTGAGAGTGGGGATCAGTGATATCGGGTAAGACTAGCACGACTTATCTACTTGTATTCGGATGCAAGGTAAAGACTTCATGAGCTACAGATATGGAGATGTCTTAGCTAAAGTCGTGGATGGACCTATGAGGGTATAGCTCGCACTGAACAGACCCACAAAGAGACTCTATGAGGAAATCTCACAGAGAGTATCATTAGAGTAGTCTCTTTACATTTGGGTATGTCTTTCCTTAGACCAGAAGTTATTACCTAGACTGTGTTCTAGAAGGCATGCTTTGATTGTATACCTCGTCTACCTGAAACATGGAGACTCATAGGTACACTGTTGGGCTTGTCCTGAAAAGGCACAGGGCTAGGGTGATAAGCTAAAGGAATTTGTCAAATCTCTGTGAGAGATTAGGTTATCTGTAAACCGGAGAAATCGGGATGACATTTACAGGGACTCGGGAATCTATGCATAGTAAAAGAGATCATGAGATGATCTGCCTTTAGAGTCAGTAAATTGAAGATTCCTTATTTCAAATAAAGCTTACCCTAAACCGCAAGGGTTGATACGTTTCCTTACCCTAGATTTAATGGGAAGGTAACCGAGACGAAAGGAAATATATACGGCAACAAAATATGTGTAATAGGATGATCAAGTCATTAATCTAACTAGCTCTAGGGCAACAAAGCATTGCTAGTGCTCTGTGTTGTCATTAAATGGGTTGTGGGTTTATTGGGCCCAAGCCCATTTATGTCAGTGGCTATGTTGGACCTAATGGGTCACACACTAACACCTTATTGTCATGATGATCTAGCATTAAAAGTATTGGGCCTAATAATGGTTGTTAGCCCAAGAAGAAGTTTGGAAGCCCACCTAAGAGGGAGAGGGCGCATGGTATGGTTAATGGGCTTGGATGGTCCAAGACATTAATAATTAATTAAATTGGTTAAATTAATTATCAAATATTTAAATTTTGAATTTTGAATTTGAAATTTGAATTTTGAAATTTGAATTTGAATTTTGAATTTTGAATTTTGAATTTTGAATTTTGAAATTTGAAATTTGAAATTTGAATTTTGAATTTTGAAATTTGAATTTGAATTAAGAATTTAAATGTTTGAACATTTGAATTTAAATGTTTGAATTCGAATTTGAATTGGCTATGAAAAGTTGTTTCATAACAAAAGGATAAGATGAGATCTTGTTGGAACAAATTCCTTGTATCAAGAGAAGATCTATGGAGATCTGCAAAGGCTGATTTGGGGCGCCACTTTGGTTGGAGATGAGTGTCATCTTTTTCAAACAAACAAGCTCCAATCAGATTTGGTTATTGAGAGAATTAGTGAGCTAGTTGGTTCAAACTTGAATGCAATAGCTCAAAGTATATGGACCCCTTCTGGGGCTGAATGGGGCGCATGAATAGGATGGTCATATGATGACCATTAGTTCAGAATCTTGACTAGATAGAGACCTAGTCTCATTAGGATTCAAAGGTAGGTTGTTGGGAATTTTAAATTGCAACAACTCCACCTTTTTCTCCTCTCTTGTGCGCCATTTTCATTGGGTTTTTTTAAGTGAAAATTATGATTTGATTTCTCTCACTCTCTCACTCTCTTGTGCGCAATCTAGGGGTAAGTTCTCCTTAAGGTTTTCAGAAAAAGACCTAGCCAATTCTACTCCAATCCATTCCCCACTCTTGTGAAGTTTTCATGCTGAAGACTTCACTCTTCTAAACACATTTACCTAGCCTCCTTCTTCACCTATTGAGTGCATAACAAGCCTCTTTGTGGTGGTCAATTGGTGGCTTGACAAGAAGAGTTCTTGCATCTTGACGTGGGTGGTGTGGATCAACGTTAGAGGGTTTAAACCCTTCAAACCTAACACTGATCGTCTTGGAGTTTTTGAACTCACAAACAAAGGTAACATCGTACTTTCATAAAGCATGATTCTTGATTGCATGTGTGATTCCGCATAAGAAAAATTTTGTTTTTCCCTCTCACATGCTATGGCCTTCAAGGCTATTCTTGGAAAACTAGGAGTTTTTGAAATTTGATTATTGTTTTGATATTTTAATTGTTAAATTATCAAAATATAAGTGAGAAAATATTTGTTATGATATTTGATATGTTGTGCTTGCAAAGTTGTTTATCCTTTCAGGTGCAAAGAGGAAGGGGATGGTGATGGTGCCCGAAATTTGAATTTCAAATTTTTAAATTAATGTGTAATTTTGCTCTATTAGAGGTGTAATTTGAATTTTGAATTTTGTAATTTTCATTTGTCCCTCCAAAGATGTTTTGGAGTTTCTTTAATTATTTGTAATTAGAAAAATTAGGCTAGTGGTGTTTAGACGACAAGCAGCCGTGGCTTGAGAAGCAAGATGGACGAATGCGCGAGCACCATGATTATCTCAAATAAAAATGTTTTATATGTTGTATGCATTGTACGACTAGTATGCATGAGATAGTAGATCGCGAATGTATGCTTATATGACTTAAGACGTCTAGTATGCATGAGTTGGACAAACCGCGTTTGTATGTATTATTATGCGTGTCCAATTACGACTAGTGTAATCCGATAGATGTTTGACATAGGATACGACTAGCATGATAATTATACCTATGCGTTTGATGAGACTTAATAAACCCTAAATAAAAGGAACCCTGAAAAGGAATAAATTACTAAGCATGATTACCTCCCACCACCAATATTACTCAAACCTCCTCTAAATAATGGTGCTCCACAACTCAGTTGGGACCCACTGTTTTGTTGAGTAAGAGTAGTATTAGAAGTGTTAGACACTTAGGGAGCTGGTTAATGCTTAACTGAGGCATAAGTTGCAGGCCCAGTCGGGCTTATGTGCTTAGGGTAATAATGCTAGGTTGGTTGCATGAGATGCACCACTAAGTGACAAGGAGTTGTCAACCTAATGTTAAGAGAGGGTATGAGATACTGTTGATAAGGATCAACCCATTATTTAAATTAATCTTGCGGTCACAGACGGGGGTTAAAATAGATAATCTCACTCTTAATCTCTCTAAGGTAAAATCTAAAAGTAGATTAACCCTAAGTCAAAAGGTAAGGGTCATTGACTTAGATAAAATAGTGGGAGGGGCAAATTATTTAAAGTCTTTAATAATTTGTTTTTTACTACATGACGAAATATATTAATTAAATTATCTTTACATCTTTTCAGTTTTTAGTATGACTAATCCACTGTCACTGCGCTCAATACTCGATACGAACAAACTGACCGGTTCAAACTTTATGGACTGGTATCGGAACTTAAGAATTGTTCTTAGAGCCGAAAAAATAGCTTATGTCTTGGATGCTACATTACCCGTAGCTCCTAGGGAAGGGGAAGATGGGTTCGCATAATTTGATTTCGAGGCCCACAAACAGCACATGGATGACAATGTGTTGGCTGTCTGCATCATGTTGGCATCCATGTCGCCTGAACTGCAAAAGCAGCATGAGCATATGGATGCTCCCTCTATTGTCTTACATCTTAAGGAGTTGTATGACATTAAAGGCAGGCATGAGAGGTATGAGGCATCTAGAGAATTGTTCTCATGCAGGATGTCTGAGAACATGTCTGTGAGCAGTCATGTTCTTAAGATGATCAGGCTCATTGAGAAGCTAGGAAATCTAGGCTTCGTGATGGATGCCGAGCTAAGTAATGACTTAGTCCTGACCTCGCTTCCACCTTTCTTCAGTCAATTCATTATGAATTACAACATGCATGGGATGCTTGTGAGCTTTCCTGAGTTGTTAAGCATGTTAACAACTGCTGAAGTGTCTATCAAGAAGGATATGACACATGCTCTTCTGATTGGTGGGCCTAGCAAGGCCAAGGGTAAGGGCAAGGAACCTGCGAAAGGCAACTGCCTTAAGCCCAAAGGAAAACCCAAGAAGAAGAAAGGCAAAAAGAAGGGTAAGAATGCATCCAAGGACAAAAGTGATGCTGAGTGCTTCCATTGTGGCAAGAAAGGCCATTGGAAGAGGAATTGTCCAGACTACCCGAAGAGTGTGACGGACAAGAAGCATGGTGATGCTTCTGCCTCAGGTATTTACATGATTGAGATAAATTATTCTTGTGCTAATCCGACTTCATGGGTATTGGATACTGGTTGTGGTTCTCACATTTGCAATTCGTTGCAGGTGCTTAGGAGCCCTAGGGGATTGGAGAAGAACGAGGTGGACCTCCGTGTTGGAAATGGAGCAAGAGTTGCTACTCATGCTGTTGGAGATGCCGACCTCATTTTGCCTACGAGCTTTTTATTGCATTTGTATAATTGTCTTTATGTTCCAAGCATTTCTAGAAACATTATTTCTATTTCTTGTTTAGAACAAGATATTTTTACTTTTAGTATTAAGAATGGTACATTTTCTATCATTTCGAATGATATTGTTTATGGTACTGTTTCTTTAATAAATGGATTATATGTTCTGGAAATGGGAACTGAAGTGCACAATATAGCTGTGAAACGACCTAGGACAGATAATCAATCTTATCTTTGGCATTGTAGACTAGGGCACATAAACGAAACAAGATTGTCTAGGATGCATGCAAATGGATACCTAGATTCCATGGATTTGGAATCCTATGGACAATGTGAATCTTGTCTAGCTGGGAAAATGACTTGTCACAAGCCCAAAGGGCTGAAGAGTCATAGGGCTAGTGAGTTATTAGAACTCATTCACACTGATGTTTGTGGGCCAATGTCTATAGAGGCTAGAGGAGGATAATCCTATTCCATTACCTTTACTGATGACAAATCAAGATTTGGGTACGTGTACCTAATGAGATATAAATCCGAAGCTTTTGAAAATTTCAAAGAGTTTAGGAATGAAGTAGAGAAACAACATGGCAAGATGATTAAGTCATTGCGATCAGATCATGGTGGTGAATATCTGAGCCATGAGTTTCAGGATTATCTGAGAGAAAATGGAATTCTCTCGCAGTTTACTGCACCTTACACACCACACCAAAATGGTGTCTCCGAAAGGAGAAACAGGACCTTGTTAGACATGGTCAGGTCTATGATGAGTGAGACTCAACTTCCAAAATCATTTTGGGGATATGCCTTAGACACAACAGCATACCTTCTAAATAGGGTATCATCTAAATCTGTTCAGACCACTCCATATAAAATATGGAATGGTAAGAGACCCAACCTGAGTTACCTCAGGGTATGGGGATCGCCAGCTCATGTCAAAGCGTTGGCATCAGACAAGCTTAGTGCTAAGAGTGCTAAATGTCTTTTTGTGGGGTATCCCAAAAGTACTAAGGGATACTACTTTTACTCCATGGATGAACACAATGTGTTTGTGTCAAAGAATGCTGAGTTCATTGAGAAGGATTTGATCTCTCAAGGAGCCAGTGGGAGTAAGATTGATCTTGAAGAAGTTCAAGAACCACATGAACAGATTGAGGAGCCCGAGTCTACTCCGCAGTCCGCAGGCGACGTTCTCCAATGGAGAAGTAAACACACAACTCCGTAGGTCAACAAGGGTCATCCATCCACCTGAGAGATATGGGTTTGTGATTGAGAATCAGCAAACTGTCGAGGATGATGAACCAAGTAACTACGAAGAGGCAGTCAAGGATGTTGACTCTTCTAGATGGCTTGAAGCCATGGAATCTGAAATAGATTCGATGTATCAAAACAAGGTATGGACCTTGGTTCCTAAACCGCAAGGAATAGTTCCATCGGTAACAAATGGGTCTTTAAAAGAAAGACTGATGTTGTAAGAACCCGCACCGTTAATTAAGGAATTTAAATAATTAATTATGAGAAAATAGAAAATGATTCCATAATTGACCCTAATAATTATTATGAGGCTCTAATAATTATGGTAAGTGATTAAGAATGCTGAAAGTCGCTTTTCGGAAGAAAAGTGCAGATACCGGTTCTGCTAGTCGGTATAAATGCGTACCAAAAATGTATCCTGGAAAATTATAATAAGTGCATGATAATTACTAGAATAATATATAGGACTTGTAAAACGAGTTTCAAGTCCAAATAATGAGAACTGGTGCCAGAAACTGATACTAGCTAAGAAAAACGCGTATCGGAAAGGTGCTCAGAAAAATATTATAAAAATATGATAATTCTTGTAAAATTGAGTAGGTTAAGAATCCAGAGTTTGGGATTAAGCGTAGCAATTAAAGCTAATACTGCGTGTTTTATGCTTATGTGGCTATATATACTCTAATCATTGGGCACAAACCCTAGATCAGATTTCCTACGTGCCTCTATTTTTGCTGAACAGCTCCAGCCACCTTTTGCCACTCTTTTCTCCATTTTTGTGAGCCAAGGAGCCTCCTTTCTCCTTGGTTTCTTCTCCAAATACTTTGGGCTTGTGAGAGCTTGCTTGGTGAGGGAGTGTGAGGGCTTTCCCTGAGTTCCAGCCTTTGTGAGTGAGGTGTTGAGGTTCTGAGTTTGTGGTTTGGGTGGTGAAGGTCTTGTTCTTGACTTGGGGCTCCAAAGTGTAACCTTTGTGAAGAAAGGACCCTTCTTGGTGTGCATTTTCATGCACAGTGTTGAGGCAGACTTGGGAGTTGTTGTGTGAGCTCCATAGAGCACCTTCATCCTCTGTTTTGGCTTGTGGTATGATCACCACCTTTGAACTTGAGTTTTTATGCTTAAAAATGGAAGCTTGATGTATGTAAAGGCTAAAAGATGATAACTTAATGTTGGATAATGTCAAACACACCTAGAAATACATGTTTAAGTGTTTAAAATCGGTAAAAACCCAACCTTGGAAGGATATCTTCACGAAATGCAATTTCTGCATTCTGTCGTGAAATATCCGGATATATGACCGATAAATATCCGGATATGTGATATCCGGATATGGGATTTGGACGTTCGGATATTTGATATCCGGATATGGGGATCTGGATATCCGGATATTGATATTCGGATATGGCCAGTGTGATATCCGGATATGGCCAGTGTGATATCCGGATATTGCATATCCGGATATGTACCCGAGGAATATCCAGATATTCTGGAATTGCGTAGAACAGTAGCTGTGCTGTGAGGACAATAGGCTATTGGGGGGACCCTAGATTGATGAAGTTGAACTTCTGCAATTAATGGACTAAGTCAGAATCATGTTATTAAGGGCTTGTGGCTTTGTTGGAAGCCTTAAGACGTAAATCGTTAAGGAGAACGTAGTCTTTATGTTAATGCTTTTGAGTTATGTATGTTGATACACTTGCTGGTCCTAAATCAGATTGTGATCTGCTGTGTGTTGGATTTGAGCTGTGAGGACTCTTGGCATTGGATAGTGAGCTTGCAAGGTAAGCTTTCGTGTCCTCGGTTTAGCCATGTTGTGGTTCCACCATGTCCCATGGGGGTATGATATATGCATGCTGTGTTACATGTTTTTGATGTTTTGGAAATGCTGTTGAGCTGTTATATGTTAGTGCTCTGTTGATATGCATGGAGTTTTTCCACCTATACGGTAAGCCTGGGTATGTCGAACATACAATATGGTGAGGTTGTGGGTGAGGTACAAGCGGTGTTCCTTGTACTACATGTAGGTATAGACATATTCCTACATTTCTCTGGCCAGTAGAATAGTGATAACACACATGCCATAGATATCTGTTGCACTGCATAGTTTTGAGAACTTATATTGATAAAATGTTTTTAGAACTTATATTGCATATGTAAGTGAGCTTGGGGTGGAAGATCCTTGAGGACCCCTTGTCTTACTGAGATTTCTGGTTTAGAGATCTCACCCCACGTTTGGGGAATGCTTATTTCAGGTTCAGGTAATGTTGAGACCTCAGGCGGCAGGAGGCCGGAGCTGAGTTAGAATTGCTGTTATTTTATGCTGACTTGTTGGATGCTGGTTATGCATGCTGCTTTTATGTTTTTAGCTTCATTTTATGATTGTATATCATCTTGTTGAGACGCTGTTGATTTGGTGAGCATGGGGATTGTCCATGACACATAGTCTTGTTTATGTCTTGTTTTATTTGGAGTTGTAATAATGTATCAGGATTATGGTCCGGACTACGAGCGCAGATCTGTGATTTTAGATACACACTTTATTTATATATTGAGGTATTTCAGTAGATGTCTTATTGCAATTTACATACAGGCGATATTTTATGAAATTGATTAAGTAATCAACTTGGCTAAGTTTAATGACGTCATATTTGAAAAGAAAGAGAATATTCCGCAATTTTTATTAAGCGCAGCTTAATACGATGTAATGATAACAAACCGGGTATACACGGGGTGTTACAGATGCAGATGGCAACGTTCAGACCTACAAAGCTAGGTTGGTTGCGAAAGGGTATCGTCAAAGACAAGGAGTTGACTATGATGAGACTTTCTCACCAGTTGCCATGATCAAATCTATTAGATCATGCTTGCAATAGCAGCATATCACGACTATGAAATTTGGCAAATGGATGTCAAGACCGCCTTCTTGAATGGGTTCTTGAAGGAGGAAGTGTACATGACACAACCTGAAGGCTTTGAAATCAAAGATCAGGAGCATATGGTATGCAAACTACAAAGGTCGATATATGGGCTAAAGCAAGCATCAAGGAGTTGGAATATTCGTTTTGATGAAGTCGTTAAGAGTAACGATTTTATCAAGAACGAGGATGAACCTTGTGTTTACAAGAAGGTTAGTGGGAGTAATGTCGTCTTCCTGGTACTTTATGTAGATGACATATTGCTAATAGGAAACGACATCCCCACATTACAAATAACGAAAGAGTGGCTTTCAAAAAGCTTCACCATGAAGGATTTGGGAGAAGCGGCCTTTATACTTGATATAAAGATCTATAGAGATAGATCCAAGAGGCTGCTGGGTTTATCTCAATCCACGTATGTTGACAAGATGCTAAAGAGGTTTAGCATGGAAGGGTCGAAAATGGGTTTTCTTCCTGTCAGTCATGGGGTACATCTTTCAAAGGCTATGTGTCCTAAGTCACAGCTTGAGAAGGATTGCATGAGTGGATTCCATACGCTTCGGCTATTGGATCCATCATGTATGCCATGATATGTACGAGACCAGATGTCTCGTATGCTTTTAGCATTATGAGTAGATACCAATCTGACCTTGGAGAGGGTCACTGGATAGCAGTCAAGACCATCCTTAAGTACTTAAGAAGAACTAAGGATGCGTTTCTGGTCTATGGTGGGGTTGATTAGCTTTCAGTGAAAGGGTTCACTGATGCCAGCTTTCAGAGTGAGAAAGATGACTGCAAGTCACAGTCAGGGTTCGTATTCACCTTAAATGGTGGGGCAGTATCTTGGAAAAGTTCCAAGCAGGAGACAACAACAGATTCAACGACAGAAGCTGAATACATAGCTGCTTCAGAAGCGGCTAAGGAGGCCGTGTGGATCAAGAATTTTATATCTGAACTAAGGGTGGTTCCAAGCGTGGATGAGCCCATACAGTTGCTTTGCGACAACACTGGAGCCATTGCGCAGTCAAAGGAACCTAGGTCTCATAAAAGATCTAAGCATGTGCTCCGCAGATATCACCTGATTAGAGAAATCATTGATAGAATGGATGTAAAGATGGATTATGTTCCCACAGATGATAACCTAGCCGATTCTCTGACAAAGGCTGTTTCTCTGAGAAAACATGATAGTCATTATAAGGCTTTGGGTATACGACTTAGGTCTGACTGGCTCTAGGCCAAGTGGGAGCTTGTTAGTATATGGGTGTCCTAGATACAATCTTTTGATTAAATAAGGACATAAGATGTAGACCTATTTGTCGCAAATTAATAATAAGCACTCTTAATCCTGTTTCATATTTAGTCTCGATATTATTGTTAATATATTATGAATAAACTGGATAAACCCCTTGGAATAAAATAGGTATCTCTTAAGTATCTGTGATGAGATCACGATGATGAGGATTTAAGGATACCAGATGTTTATTCCTAATTTTATGTTCCTAGTCTACAGACACTGAGAATGGGGATCAGTGATCTCGGGTAAGACTAGCATGACTTATCTACTTGTATTCGGATGCAAGGTAAAGACCTCATGAGCTACAGATATGGAGATGTCTTAGCTAAAGTCGTGGGTGGACCTATGAGGGTATAGCTCGCACTGAACAGACCCACAAAGAGACTCTGTGAGGAAATCTCACAGAGAGTATCATTAGAGTAGTCTCTTTATATTTGGGTCTGTCTTTCCTTAGACCAGAAGTTATTACCTAGACTGTGTTCTAGAAGGCATGCTGTGATTGTATACCTCGTCTACCTGAAACATGGAGACTCATAGGTACACTGTTGGGCTTGTCCTGAAAAAGCACAGGGCTAGGGTGATAAGCTGAAGGAATTCATCAAATCTCTGTGAGAGATTAGGTTATCTGTAAATCGGAGAAATCGGGATGACATTTACAGGGACTTAGAAATCTATGCATAGTAAAAGAGATCATGAGATGATCTGCCTTTAGAGTCAGTAAATTGAAGATTCCCTGTTTCGAATAAAGATTACCCTAAACCGCAAGGGTTGATACGTTTCCTTGCCGTAGGTTTAATGGGAAGGTAACCGACACGAAAGAAAATATATACGGCAACCAAATATGTGTAATAGGATGATCAAGTCATTAATCTAACTAGCTCTGGGGCAACAAAGCATTGCTAGTGCTCTGTGTTGTCATTAAATGGGTTGTGGGCTTATTGGGCCCAAGCCCATTTATGTCAATGGCTATGTTGGACCTAATGGGTCACACACTAACACCTTATTGTCATGATGATCTAGCATTAAAGGTATTGGGCCTAATAATGGTTGTTAGCCCAAGATGAAGTTTGGAAGCCCACCTAAGAGGGAGAGGGCGCATGGTATGGTTAATGGGCTTGGATGGTCCAAGACATTACTAATTAATTTAATTGGTTAAATTAATTGTCAAATATTTAAATTTTGAATTTTGAATTCAAAATTCAAATTTTGAAATTTGAAATTTGAATTTGAATTTTGAAATTCAAATTTCCCAGATATCATGTTAAATTTGAATTTGAAATTTGAAATTTGAATTTGAATTTTGAATTTTGAATTTTGAATTTTGAATTTTGAATTTTGAAATTTGAATTTGAATTTGAAATTTGAAATTGAATTTAGAATTTAAATGTTTGAACATTTGAATTTAAATCTTTGAATTCGAATTTGAATTGGCTATGAAAAGTTGTTTCATAACAAAAGGATAAGATGAGATCTTGTTAGAACAAATTATTTGTTTTAAGAGAAAATCTATGGAGATCTCCAAAGGCTGATTTAGGGCGCCACTTTGGTTGGAGATGAGTGTCATCTTTTTCATACAAACAAGTTCCAATCAGATTTGGTTGTTGAGAGAATTAGTGAGCTAGTTGGTTCAAACTTGAATGCAACAACTCAAAGTATCTGGACCCCTTTTAGGGCTGAATGGGGCACATGAATAGGATGGTCATATGATGACCATTAGTTCAGAATCTTGACTAGATAGAGACCTAGTCTCATGAGGATTCAAAGGTAGGTTGTTGGGAATTTTGAATTGCAACAACTCCACCTTTTTCTCCTCTCTTGTGCGCCACTTTCATTGGTTTTTTTTTAAGTGAAAATTCTGATTTGGTTTCTCTCACTCTCTCACTCTCTTCTGCGCATATTAGGGGTAAGTTCTCCTTAAGGTTTTCAGAAAAAGACCTAGCCAATTCTACTCCAATCCATTCCCCACTCTTGTGAAGTTTTCATGCTGAAGACTTCACTCTTCTAAACACATTTACCAAGCCTCCTTCTTCACCTATTGAGCGCATAGCAAGCCTCTTTGTGGTGGTCAATTGGTGGTTTGACAAGAAGAGTTCTTGCATCTTGACGTGGGTGGTGTGGATCAACGTTAGAGGGTTTGAACCCTTCAAACCTAACACTGATTGTCTTGGAGTTTTTGAACTCACAAACAAAGGTAACATCATACTGTCATAAAGCATGATTCTTGATTGCATGTGTGATTCCGCATAAGAAAAATTTTATTTTTCCCTCTCACATGCTACGGCCTTCAAGGCTAGTTACTTTCAGGAACATTGTCACTTGGGGTCGCATATGGGTAGTTAGGAAGTGTAAAGGATACTATCATGTGATTGGTTAAGGAGTTAGGGTCGGTTAGAAATGACTAGTTAGCAGAGGAATATTATAAAAAAGATGTATTCATGTACTATTTCAACATATGTGATCAATAAAATTCTGTTCTTCATTCTGTACGTGTAACATCTGGTACTTTCATTGATCTTGTGCTCGTTCAAGATGTGAGTCCAAGATCTGGCAGAGGAAATTGGCTCTCATCGTTTGGAAATCCAGTATAGATTGGATCTTATCACTGATTCCTTGGACGCTCATTTTGCAGGCATTGACGCTAGTCTCAGGGACCTGTCTCCTCAAGTTTCGCATCAGTCTCCACTTCATGTTTCTCATATGCATGCAAATATGGAAGTACTGAATGCGTTACATAAACAAGTGAAGATGGAAATACCAACATTCAATGGCCAGAATCCAAACAACTGGATTTTTAAGACCAAACTGTATTTTTATCTTCAACAAGTTCTAGAAGCATTGAAGGTTTCACTCGTCGGCTTGAAGATAGAGGGCGCAACGGCACCCTGGTACTAGTAGTTCTTCAACAGTGGCATGGTGAATTCTTGGCCGGAATTCTATGTGACAGAACGTTAGAGGTTCGATTCTCCTAACCATCAGGGTGTTCGTGGTGTTCTTTCGAAGTTGACCCAAATGGGTTCCTTGTTGGATTATATGAAGAAGTTTGAACAGCTGATCAACCAGGTGACTGGCCTTGGAGATGATATCTTAATGGAGTTCTTTATATTTGGTCTCTAACCGGAGTTACGTGGAGCGATTCAGTTACATTGGCCAACTACATTGTACCAAGCAACCCAGTTGGCAATGTCCTATGATTCTCGTTTTAATGAACTTCGTTCCTCTTTTTTCTCTTCAACCAAGAAAGCCAATCAAGGACACTGTTTGTCCCACTTTTGGCAACATAATACTGATAAAGTGGGTTTTTGGCAAAATTTGAATTTGTTTCCTAGTTCTAATACCTTACTAGCCTTGCCTTCATAATCAACTACACTTGAAGCTCCTCTTCCGATCAAGAAGATGATGCTAGAAGAATTACAGAAGAAAAGAGATTTGGGTCTTTGTTATAGTTGTGATGAAAAATGGACGATGAAGCTTAAATGTAAGTGAAGATGTTATTACTTGTGGGTGATGTGGAAGATTCAAATACTGATGTGGAGGAAGAAATTGTGTAGCAAACTGAGTTAAAAGGTGGTAATGCACCTGATGCTACATTACATGCATTAGCAGGTAGTTTGAAACCACGATCCTTGCAACTTTTATCAAGCAGTAAAGAGGTTGGTCTTATTGGAGTTGGAATTCATGTTATGTGACAAGTGTCCCAACGTCCCTGTTAACTTACAAGGTGTTGCGCTCATGGTAAGTATATCAGTCGAACTAGTAATAAAGTGATGAAAAAGTATCATTCCCACGATGATTAGGGACTCCAAACGCTATTCTTACTAGTCCCCTTAATTTGAACAAATCGATATAAATTTGGAAAAATGATGATTAAACTGACGAAAAACAATTATCAAAGAAACAATTAATAACTACTCAACAATAACGAACGAAGAACATAATGCAGTGATTTAAAGGATGGATTAAAAATCGATAATGGACACTGTAGTTAGGATCAACTTCACCTGCGATTCACCTTGATAATTTAATTCAATTCAATAATATTTTATCCCAATTGATTCAAACAATTCATCATCTAAGAATTAATTGGTTAGATCCTAATGTCATAGTTCTTTAACCCTTTGACCCAATTGGAACCCTAATGTCTTAGTAATTCTTTTTGGATTAAGCTTTAAGCACGATGAATTACAAAAGTTTGCAATCCCTACAAGCCTATGCCTAGATCATGCAAGAATTGATGTTCTATCCCTATCAGAGATAAGATCCCAATATGTCTATTGTGAACCCTAACTCTCTTTATTCCTACATAATTGATCAAGTTATATAAGAATTTAAACATGCAATTCAAGGTAAACAAAAACAATTAGAGACAATTTATTAATGAAAAGAATTAAACCAAACAAGGATTCACATCGAATCCATATCCCTAACTACAAAAGAAACTTAGCCAGACATAACTGGCTTAAACAAAACAAAGCAAGAAAAGAAAACAGAATAAATCATGAATGAGGAAGGAAGAAGGTTGATCTCCACGGATGTTTTGATCTCCTTCGATCTTCTTCTCTCAATTCTCTCAAAGTCTCTGGTCTTACCGGCCTTCAATCGTCCTCCCTAATTTCTTCCCAAGAGCTTGCTTTTATAATTGAAGAGTTAGTATCTTTTTAAATGTCGCATAAATATTAAATCAAATCCTTGATTAAATCTTCATTAAAATCACGTCCTTGATCCGATATCATAGCACTTGAACTGTTCGCTCTAGAAGTATCACTGACACACTACTATCGTGGAGAAGCAGCGAAATTTATTAAATTGGTGCTTAGGGCGCTATGCACACGCCGCTAGCGAGGAAAAAAATGTTAATCATTTGGATTCCACGCTAATGGCTTGATATCTACGCTTGCATCTTAGACTCCACACTAGTAGCTTGGGCTCCACGCTAGAATCTTGGAATTCCATGCTAATAGCATAATTGCCATGCTACTAGCTTGGAAAAATGATAATTTGGTGCTATAAGCTTGGGTAGGGCGCTAATAGCTTGCTGGAATTGTGGTCTTCAAGTACTTTCTCTTAAGCTCATGTATTGTGGGTCAAATACTTGAATAAACACAAGAAATTTATGCAAGTAACACTGAGGGTAACTTATTACTAAAATCACAATTTCTAATGTCATTTAATTAATTTTAGATTAATTAAACACTCAATTTGACTTTTAATACATAGTATATTAGAGACACATCATAAGGCTTTCTTTTCCACATCGATTTATGGGTGGTTGATCTAAATGGTGTGAATGTGATTTTGGGTATGCATTGGTTGAGTTTGCTCGGCGGGTAACGCATGACTATGGGGAGCTATCAATGGAATTTATGTGAAACAACCAAGTCATTAAGCTACGGGGAATGACTTATGAAAATCACCAACAACAAGTGATATCACAAGAAGGTGTTTGTTGTTCCTTCCAATCCAAAAGGTGACAGACTCATACATAAAGAGGTGTTATATGACTTGTTAGCTATTAAGGATAACAAGTAGGTTAAATAAGAAAATTAAGCAAGAGTTCAGTAGATTAAGTGGTGTTTATAGAGATTGTGATCAATTATATTAAATAATGATCAGGAAATTGAGATAATGAGATACAGAGGGATATATTTCATGCCAAGCAAGTCATATAGTACATAAATATATGTATGAAAAGAATTCAGGATGTATGTGCATGTTATCATAGAGAAAGTTATGAATTTCTTGAAAATAGACTAGATGTGGTCAAAACTTGAATTGGATGTTATCATTAAATTCTTTAGAGAATTTGGTGGTTTCAATATGATCTTGGATTAATCTAATGATGATTAGATTAATAATTAAAAATGGGTAAAAGTTTAAAGAAAATCAACCAATAAGAATGGATATAAGTCAAAGTGACTTAAAAGCAAGCAAAACTAGTCTTAATCTTGAATTAGATGACATAATTAAATTGTGTGGTAAATTCATTGAGTCAAGGTATCTTTTGATTATCTAATGATGTTTAGATTAATTGTTAAAAATGTTACAAATTATGGAATTAATTAACCAATAGAATTAAAGATAACTAAGTTATCGTAAAAACTAATTAGTTAATTTGTTGCATTGATATTTTGTGAAGAAAATTCTGATTTTTCCTTCTCTTCTAAGGCTCAATTCAGCGCACATGATGAGAGGAAATGAGTGAAGAGAGTGTGTAAGAAAGTGGACCAATAAGAAGCCACCAAATCAAAAGAAAATAGCTTTGAAAATCAACAAAGAAGACTAGATTTTCCTACACACTTGCAAGTCGGTTCTTTGTCTTTTTAAAGAGCAAAAATTCTTCACTTTCTCCTCCAGAAAACCGTGACCTCCATGGGATTTTTAAGATCTTGAGAACTTGCTTTTGTAGTCACCAAAATTCATAGATACTTTGAGAGAAAACCATTCGTGGAGTTAGTAGAACATAACCATAGCTTTTAATCTTTGAGAAGAGCTTCACATGTTCATCTTTTCTCCTCTTTTTCTTATGACTTCATTGCTTCTATCAATGGAAAGTGAGGTGTTTTCATGTTTTGTTGATGGGAAATTGAGGAAATAGTCACAAAGGAGTGGTTTAAAGTAACTAACAACCTATCTTAAGCTTAATTTCATGGATTTTGATTTGGGGTTTTTAAATTAGGGTTGTCTTTGTATGATGTTAAATCATGTGTATGTGTTGTGTTTTGATATGTACTCATGGTATTTGATGAGTATGGAATTGGCTGGAATAAGTTTGAATCATTGAAAATGGTTTAATTTTCGTTGAACATAAAGACCTTAAATATGCCCTATTTTTAAAAATTTATATTTGGAGCTGTAGAACTCAAAATTGAGTGGGGTTTGTTGCAAATTAAAGGCACACATGTCTAGTTTAACATATAAAACTTTCAGAGCAATTGGATTTTATAGTATAGACTGTTCATGTTGTGAAAATTCAGTTTTTTGGACTGTTTTATATAATTAAATGATGTTTGGTGTTACTAGTTTGTATTAAGGTTAAATAGAACTTAAAGTACATGTATTAAGCTTTAAAAAAATGTGAATTTATGTGACGTATAGGTTCGGCCACTTAGTGGTTTAGTGGATTAAAAATTAAGTTGTTTAACGACGAAACTTGGAAATGAATTTGAAATATATCTCAAGTAAAATTAGTATGATGAACTTTTAATTGGTAATATGATGAAGTAGATTTTATATTATATAAATATAGGTCACGTTGTGGGTATTTAAATATGGCTTGTGGTATGGCATGAAATTATCAAAAAGAGACAGTAAACAAGTATTATAATGTGTAACAGGTAATACAGTGATTCCAAGTCAGGATATTGTGAATTTTACTTGTATACCAAGTAAGAATGATATAAAAGCACTAACAAGTAAGCTCTTGGTTAGGAGTTTTCCTCCGCCTTTGTTGTTCCGCCAAAGTCCATTAACGATGATGGTTAAATTATGTATATGATTGATAGTGAGATATTTGGTATATATGCATACATGTGCATTCATATAGAAAGACATATTGTTGATGTGTTTAATTTATGTATATTGATATTGTGATGTGATATAACGTAAGTAGATAGGTAGAAAGAGAGATAGCAGAAGTACATATCTTTCGTAGCAAAAATATAAAGACAGACAGCGAAAGTATAAATCTTCCGTAGTACTAAGGTTAACAGAAAATCAAGACATAAAAAGGGGATTGGATAATTAAGATGTAGAAATAGGTTCCTAGTTATATAATATATTATTATTACTATTATATATAAAAAGGAAGGGGAGAATAAAACTTCTGTATGAAAAGACAAGGAAGAATAAATTCTTACGTATGAAAAGGCAGGAAAGAATAAATCTTCCGTATTACAAAAGCAAGGAAGTATAAATATTTCGTAATATAAAGCAGTGGGATATAGGGGAGTCTAAGGCTTTCGAAACAGACAATGAGGTAAAGACAGTAAGAAACAGATAGTGAGACAAAGACAGTAGAATACAGACAGTGAGATAAACTCAGTGAGAAACAGACAGTAGGATAAATTCGGTAGGTTATTTTAATAAAATTGTATGTTGTATTATAGAGTCTTATTGAGATTCATTTCTCTCCCCGTTGTGGGGCTGTAATTTAAATTATAGGTACATCAGTAGCACGAGAATTGGCAAAGGGCAAAGGACTAGTTCAGTAAGGGTAGAGGACTCTAGAGGAGTTGGCACTAGCTGTTTTGAATGTCTATGTAGACCCATTTTGCAATGCATGAAGTATATGATCATGCATTATGTAGTTTGTTATCTTTTTGAGAGGCATCTTTTTTAGAGGCACGAGCACCATCCATACTTCTCCATTTTATTTCTCTATAATATAAACATATTTCTTATTAATATATGTTTGTTGTTTCTCTTTTCATCCACTCGTTATCTTCAAACTGAATCTCGGGTCTATGAGATTTCACGTTGAAATAATTATGTTTATGTTTTCATCCATGTGCTAAGTTATTTTGGAATGGAAAAATTGTGAAGTTCTTAAAGAACTATGCTCAAAACTTTTGCACTGAAGCTTTTGTATTTCTGTGATTTAAGTAAACTTCACTCCTTGGGTATCAATGGGAATTCAACTCATACTGAGAAAGGAACTTCCTTAAGGAAGGGATTTCAGACGACTTAATCATAGGAGGAAAGTAGGATTGTGGAGAAAAAACTACTGGTTGCCTTAGGAATAAGGAGCCACCTCGTTCTCTGAAGATGTTGAACTTAGTAACTGTTGGAGTCAAGAGAACCATAGGAATATGGAAACTTGAGAGCCATTTAAGTCCATGAGCTGAGAAATCAAAGTTGGCAGTGAAAAGACCTGAACAAATTCAGAAGGGTTAAGTCTTGAGTTGAGAGCATAGTTATTTAAGAATGGAACAGTGAACCTGTTTCTTGTGTTAAAAACTATTTTTTTTATTATCCATCTATTTTGTTGTCTCTTAAATATTGTTATCTTTACGTTTTTATCACTTAATTTCTTGTGACAATATAACCAAATCTCCAATGAATTTTGTCGTTCCTTCGTACTTCAAGAAGGATTTAATACATAATGATGTGAGGAGTTGTGTAGAGTCAAATTGAACCTACCACCTTGAGGGAACGTCCATAAGGCAGTAGGGAACGAAAGACCAAATAGTTCAAATATTGTCCTTTCTCTTATTTAAAACTCTTTTCAAAAATAATTCAAGGTATTATTTAGAGTTCTATCCTCGTGGGAACGATAATTTGGGCACTAATAATCCCACTTATTACTTGATGCGTGCACTTGCGCGATTGGGTTGATATCTAGAGAACGAATGCGTTTTCTCTTGATGGACCAAGTAAAGGGAACGTCCTTAAGAGCATCAGCATCCAGCACTATCCATTAGATTCTATACGGAATGGTATAAATTATCATATCCGGATAGTGATTGGTCATTGATTATGATCTCTTGGAATTTAATTTGGAATTTGTATAGGTATGGGACTGTACAGATAATTATAATAAATAGTATAAGGTAATTGAAAGATAAAGTTATACCATAAAAAGTACATCGAGTAACTAGAAATTTAATTAAGTCATCCGCTACTTTAGTTTAGATAGATGCGAATAATATTACCATATATGTAGTTAACTATCTGATTATTAAATTGGGGCGTTACACCCACTCCTTGATGTCAGACTGTGACCCAATCTTTATAAGCAAATTTTGGTAGAAGCTATTTCGTCTGAGTGGAACAAAGTTGGCTATAAGTAAAGCACCTTTTGGTCGATAAGATATTAATAATTTTTAAAGGGAAAAAAATGTGTATATTTTAAAAGATGTAAAATTATGTCATTTTAAATAAAAAAAAGAAATAGATAAAGAAGGAGAGAAAATGGACAAAAAATATATAAAGTGTGGATCTTACCTCTCTTTGTGAGAGTGAAATGATATAAGTTGAACCATTTAAAAACACAAACACTTTTTTCTTTATTTAAGGAAAAAACCTTTTCGATTTTTAATGCGAATTATACATGCTCTCCATTAATGAATTGACTAAATATTTTTCGAAAAACGTGAAAGATGGACTAAATTGAAATGAAATTCACGGTCTTTTCATATGCAGTAACCCTCGTTTAGTCGTTTCACTACTATTATTTCAATATATTATTTTTTTTCTTCTTCCGTTCATTGTCCATGGGGGTGGTGGTATCATGACCCAGAAAAGGCACATGTTGAAACAAGAAGAGAAAGTTTTGAAGAGAGAAAAAATACTATCATGAAGAAAGTTATACCTGTGAACGTCATGATCTTGAAGGAAGAGGAGGAAATACGGTAGAAATTTGGATAAGTTTTATCGGCGGCTAGTTTTTTTTGAACTGGCGGGTCACCAGTTTTAATGAAACTTGGCTGGTTCAACCCAATCCACACTGATTCGTACCGGTTCACTAACATGTTAGATCTGATATGTTACCTGGACCTGTAACACAGTCGGTTTACCAGTTTCTTGTTCGAACCGGTCGATCCGGTCCAATTTTTATATCACTTGTTAAGGGGGGAATATTGTCACTCGGGGTTGCATATGGCTAGTTATGAAGTGTAAAGGATACTGTCATGTTACTGGTTAACGAGTTAGGGTCGTTTAGACGGGACTAGTTAGCAGAGGAACATTATAAAAGATCAATAAAATTATGTTCTTCGTTCTGTACATGTAACAGAGAAGCTCCAAAGATTTATAAGATGATACAAGAAAAGGAAAAAGAAAAATGCTAACGTGGAATCAGCTAACTAACTAGCTAACCAATCAGAGAAAACAGAATAACGAGAAGTGGTTGAGCTTGTTATCTCCACGTGGCCATCATCTAGGTTTACTTTGACTTTAGTTGAGTTTGAATATGAGTCTTCTGAAATGGACGTCAACACAAACATAATCAAAAATCAATCTTCTAATTGTTTAAAATTAATTTTACAAAATATATTTTGTTCCAAAATCGATTATAAATGTTATTACTCTTTATTAATTATTTATGAACATTTGAAAGAAAATTCGGTATGAAAGAAGTTCAACGATACTTACAAAATTGAAAAAGTATATCATAGTTAAAATAAAAAAGGAACTAACATAGTTTACATTGTAAACTAACTAATGACTAAGTATATTTTATGATAGTTACCATGGAAGAAAATGTCACAGCTTAGAAAGTGTGTTTTACATCCTCCTGAAAAGAATTAGAAACTTTTTCCTACCTTTATAAGACCATCACACAATCAGCCATGAGTGACTGACAGAGGACATCTTATGAAGGAAAATGAAAAACACCCCATAAAAGGATAAGAACTAGTCAATTTGAATCATCTCGTTTTTCATTCTTCATTGTGTGGTTCAGAATGATGAAAACGAAAGTTAAGAATATACCATACTTGAGAAGCGCTGGAACTTTTGCTTGTAACTTTCACGATGAGCATCTTTTAATGCTTTTATGATACATGGAAAGGTTATATTTAGAAATTTTTTGTTTACAAATTACATTAAGTATGACCGGTCATACTTCAATCAAGAGTGTATGACCGGTCATACTTAGTGTAATTTGTAAAAAAAAAAAATTGTAAACGAATCTTCTCATACATAGTTGTGAACCTAGAAGCTAGCTTCTTCTGTTATTCATTAAACATAGTAGAGTTTTGTTTGGTCCTGCACTCACAAACCCATTATGTTGGGCCAGTCGTCTGAAGGCCCAATACAGGCTCAACTAGGAAGCCTCTGACATGTGAGTATATAGTCCTCACAACAGGGAATCTCCTCCTCCCTTGCACGTCTCACCATCCTACGCAAAAGTTGAGATATGGCTAATGGTTTTGGATCATCCTTTATATCTCTCATCATTAGAGAAGATTCTTTCATCTATACAAACCTCTCCTCTCCAACTAAGGAGGCACATGATATCTTATATTTTCCTGAACCGTTACTCTGCTCCATTTTAGAACCAGATTTGCCTTACACTCATCCCCACTTTGCAGTAATTGTTGACTCTCCTTGAGCTTTGTCTATACCATTACATCCGTGAGCACCCACATATTCCTTGAACTATACTTACCTAACTCTGAATCCACAACCGTTTCTTGCTCAATCTCCACAAATCTATATAAAGAAGTTAGTTTTAGATGGGATGTTATAATTACAAACTGCAATATCGAAACA
Source organism: Gastrolobium bilobum (assembly GCF_033153095.1). Taxonomy (NCBI): domain Eukaryota; kingdom Viridiplantae; phylum Streptophyta; class Magnoliopsida; order Fabales; family Fabaceae; genus Gastrolobium; species Gastrolobium bilobum. The sequence goes on along the minus strand of NW_026896737.1, from coordinate 141,170 downwards.
GGAGAAATTCCCCATCATGGACAGCAGTAACATTGGGCCTATAGCCCGTTAGTCCTATAGTGAACAACAACCTAACCAGACTTTTATAATAAAATGTGATAAATAAACTTTGTATCACATATCATGAACTATACCATCAACCCATTTTACAAAAACAAAATATAATGAATTGACTAATGTAAGCCCACAAAAAGATTTTTGTAACACTAATAATATAGTGTTACCTACTTCATGTCACATATATAACGTAAATTACAAACACATTATGCTTATACCAGACTTTTGAACACCGACATTAATATTATAAACAATTGTATACCTCTTGAAGACAGTTACAATCAAACTTAATTTCTTTTTATAATTTAGACCTCAAAAGATCCTTTTAATATATAGTAGTAACTTAATTTCCATTCACTACAAGAAAAAAGTTTATTTGTGACAAAAATATTCGTCACAAATTTTTGACACAAATAATCAAATTTCGTCACAAATGACAATTTTCGACACAAATAATCAAATTTCGTCACAAATAAATTTGCGACTTAAGAATTTGTGACGAAATTTCATATGTAATGACAAAATTTGCGACACTAATAAGATTTTTTCTTGTAGTGATTCCTTATGGACTCGCACACACAATGATTTTTCTCAGAGATATGTAGGAATGTGTCAATGTTACGGGCAGACCTATAAGGGAAAGGAGGATCCCTACATGGGCTTAGGACTACATCACATGAAGTAAAGGGTGGAGTATAGTTGCATGTAATATTTTGTTGTATGTCTGTTAGAACGTGTAGTACATATAAGTACGCCCAAGTGTGTGTAAGTAGATTAGGAAGAATGCTTAGATGTAATTATGGGCAAGTAGTTGCACTAGTTGTACTAGGAATACTATACAGAGACCCATAGGGGGTGTTTGGTTCAAGTTTTTGGAGAGGATTACCGGTAATCCTTCTTTGGTAAATGTAATTATCACGTTTGGTAGAAGGAATAAATTACGATTCCCGGATATCCAAGGATTACCGGTAATTTGATTTATAAAGAAAAGTCACTATTCAGATTACCAAAAATAATATGGTAATTCGGAATACCAATCAGAATACCAAGTAAAGGGAAAGCACAACAATAAATTTTGAGACAAAAATACCCCAATACACATAAAAATCTAGACCCAATCTATCAATTACAAAAGTAAAAATAGTTTGGGGTTATTTTTGTAAAATAACCTCATATTCCAAGTCATATTTCGTTCTAAACCAAATATGGAATCAGTAATTTTTACCCAGTATTCCCGGTAATATTTTGGCGAACCAAACACATCTTTCGTAAGATTCCACGTAAATTCAATTTCTACTGAATTCCCATTAATCATGATTCTCGGTCACCAAAAAATTTCTCCTGTACCAAACACACCCATAGGGTACAATGCATGCGCATGAGAAATAACATGTCACTTTCATTAGCTTTCGATCTCTTATCCTTCTTACCAAATTATGTTACGCGTTCGCACCACGTAACACTATAGCGCTTTCATTTTTCTGCTACCAATCATGTGAGTTCAAGATTTGGTGGAGGAATTCGCCTCACTGTGAAGAAATTGTTGGGCCATGCGCGACGAGCTCATGGTGGGAGAGTTAACTGGATTCGGAACATCATAATCAAACCCAAAATCTTAAACACTTAGTCTATTGCTTTTCCGAGTATTCATGGGGTTAATCCACCATTAGTTCTAATATTATTTGTTGGGCCGTGCACAGGGAGCTCATAGTGGGGAAATAATTGTCAACCATGAGCCAAGTGAGCAATAAGCCAACAACATTAAGTTGGCTCGAAATACTACAATCAAATCCAAAACATTAAGACATTAGGTACATGAGTTCTTCCACTTACAAGCCGTATTAGGCTTTTTAATTTTTTATATTAGATCAGGCCAGACACATAAATCAAGCCTTTAATAGGCTAATAAGCTAGTATAGGCTCTAAATATTTTAGATAGGCTTAGGCTATCAAAATCAAAGTCTGGCATAACCTGGCCCCATTTACACCTATAGCCGTGACATGTGAAGAATATCAGCATAGTGGGACAGAGAAAATTTCACAATTAAAAAAAAAAGATGGAACAATCAGTAACAAATGACTAAAATCATTTAAATGACATTAGATCCATATGAATCATTGAATCAATGTTTAGATATTTTAAAAGTCTTAAGAATACAAAAAGAAATAAATAAATAATTTGTTAATGGATATGTACAAGAAATTTTCATACTCCATATATATATATATATATATATATATATATATATATATATAGGGTTCGTTTTTTCTACAGTTACTGTAGATAACTTATCTGCAGTAAGCCAATACGACGTCGTTTTGGGGCAGAAATCATGGTGTTTTTGTAATTTTAATTTATTTCAGGGTTATAATAGTCTTTATATTCATAATTTTTTAAGATTTCAATACCAAAACGACGTCGTTTTGGAAATAAATGCAGATAACTTATCTGCATTAACTGCAGAAACATTTTCCCATATATATATATATATATATGTATATCTTCATTGATTTTTTCTGTAATAATTTCCACTGATTAATCGCCAAAATTTCCATTCCTGTTGTGAAATAAAATGCAAATAACACCAGAAATAATTCAATTCCATTACCAATAACAACTATAACTCTACATTAAAAATATTTTTTTAAAAAAAGGTAAACGTAAAAAACAACACTTTATTTTTCAAAAGAAATAAAATCAATAAATACAACCACACACAAAAAAGTTGTAAATAAAAAAAAGGGCATGAATTTCACTCATGTTTGAAACACTCAATAAACAATTGTGGTCAGCAAAGACAAAGAATTTCTCTTTTACAAGGTTCAAAAATGTAAATCAATTTTTTTCCCATCTGATAATATAATTATCAATGCATATTCCAAGAACATATATCTATTAAATCTTGAGAAAGGAATGAAACATCGCATCTTGTCGCAGAATGACTAAGTTACGGGTGGTGAGTGCGAATAAGAAAAAAAAAAGTTAGAAGAAAACCCTAATTGAAAAAGATGAAAGAAGAAGAAGAAATTAAGAAGAAAGCAATATGTTATCACACGCAAAGCAGTTCAAAATCTTCATCTAAACCACTATTACAATTTTAGCTAGGGCCAACTTACACTTTTAGCTAGGTTCCAATTATAATTACTTATATAATTATATACACTACACGAAAAATGTTATTTAGCCACATTTAAAAATGTGGCAAACATTGGTAAAAAATGTGACTAATTAACTTTACCTCATTTAAATCAAATGTGATTAATAATGGTGTTGCAATAATTTAACCACATTGTTTTATTCACTTTGCCACATTTTGATCAAGTGTAGTAGCCTTTTTCAGCCACGTTAATTGTTAATTTAGTCACTTTATAAATGTGGTTAAATTGTGTATAGTTTGCCACAATAAACAAAATGTGGCTATTTATGTCTGAAAATAATTTTTAGCCACATTCATGATGAATGTGGCTAAATGGAACACCCCGTATATATCCGGTAATGTTATCATATCATCGTATTAAGCTGCGCTTAATTAAAATTGCAGAATATCTTTTTCTTTTCAATTATGACGTCATTATCATTACCAACTTGCTTAATTAATCAATTAAATAAAATCATGCCTGTATGTAAATTGTAAAAGACATCTAACTGAAATACCTCATTAATTAAAATATCATAAGTATGTCTCTAGTCACGGAGCTACAACACGTAGACCGGACCAACTAGCAGTTTATACAACTCAAGCTACAAGTACTAACAAAATAGTGGCATAGACAACTCTCATGCTCACCCAAATAAGGCAACAAAGCCCAACATAAGTCTCAACTCACTAATCATAAATGACAGAAAACATAAACAACATCTAATCCAGTCATGCCAGCATAATATAACAGCAATGATCATCAACTAAGCTCTGGCCTCCTGCCGCCAGAGGTATCAGTCCCCATACTACCTGAACCAACAGATCATGAGTCGGGTAGTTCTCTTCATAAGGTTTCAACTGCCTCGAGGCAAAAGCAACAACTCTACCAGACTGCATCAACACACAGCCCACCCCCCTTCCAGAAGCATCACAGTAAAGCTCAAACTGCTCCTCAGGATCAGGAAGGATCAACACAGGTGAAGTAGTCAATCTCTCCTTCAACTCCTGAAAGCACGCCTTACACTCGTGAGTCCACACAAATGGAGTCTCCTTTTGGGTAAGGCGAGTCAAAAGGAGAACCATCGTGGTAAATCCCTTGATGAACCTCCGAAAGTAACCTGCCAAACCCAGAAAGCTCCTCACCTCCATAACTGTCTTGGGCCTATCCCAATCCAGCACGGCCTCGATCTTGTTAGGATCCACCTTAACTTCATCCGCTGAAATCACATGCCCAAGGAACTTGACTGATTTGAGCCAAAACTCACACTTAGAAGGCTTAGCATAAAGCTTTTTCTCCTTCAGCACTTGCAGAACAATCCTCAGATGCTCCGCATGCTCCTCCCCAGTCTTGGAGTAAATCAGAATGTTGTCAATGAAGACAATCACAAACTGATCCAGATACGGCTAGAAAATCCTGTTCATGTAATCCATGAACATTGCCGGCGCATTGATGAGTCCAAACGGAATCACCAAATACTCAAAATGACCGTATCTCGAACGAAACGCGGTCTTCGGGACATCCTCCGGCTTCACCCGAATCTGATGGTATCCAGACCGGAGATCAATCTTGGAATACATGCAAGCACCCCTAAGTTGATCCAACAGATCATCAATCCGAGGGAGGGGATACTTGTTCTTGATCGTCACCTTGTTCAACTGCCGGTAGTCAGTGCACAATCTCATTGTCCCGTCCTTCTTCTTCACAAAGATGACCGGTGCTCCCCAAGGAGACACACTCGGTCGAATGAAATCTTTCGCCGAAAGATCCTCAATATGCTTCTTGAGCTCAGCCAACTCCGGTGACGACATCCGATAGGGAGCTAAAGAAATAGGCCCCTCACCAGGCAACAGATCAATGGAGAACTCTATCCCCCTCTGTGGCGGAAACTCAAAAATCTCCTCAGGAAACACCTCAAAGAACTCCCCCACCACAGGAATGCCAGTGATATCCTCCTGTGTCCCACTCACCAAACCTCCCAACATGACATATCCCAATGCCCCTGCTCGCAAAGCTCTCCTGGCCTGCAGTAATGAAATGTACGGCGAGGAACTAGCTGTGGAATCACACAGAGACATCACCACGCGCTTTGCACAACAATCAATCAAAGCACAGTTTCTAGACAACCAATCCATGCCCAGAATAATCTCCAAGTTGGCCATCGGCAACCCTATCAGATCTACCGAGAACTCACGGTCGTCCCACTGAAACGCTACATTGCGATGTACAGTGGTAGAATCACATATTTCTCCGGTGGCGGTAGTCACCCGCAACGGTGGAGAAAGCACAGCAATGGGCAACTCAAGCCCCAAAACAATCGAGGTTGCAACAAAAGAATGCGTAGTCCCGGAATCAAACAAAACATCAACTAATGAATCATCAATAGACACAGTACATCTGACAAGGTTCAGAGCTCTATCCGACTGCTGGCGATCCAAAGTGTACACACGTCCAGTAACAGGTGGCATTGCAGGTGCCGAAGTAGGTGCCATCAGAACCATCTGTAGTGGAACTGCCTGAACTGCAGCAGCCCTCGCTGTCAACGACGGACAATCTATAGAGAAATGGCCCTCCTTGCCACACTGGAAGCAGATCAGCTGACTCGAAGCACAACGACCAGCATACTCATTTCCGCACCCCGAACATCTCGGAGTGGGAGGAGGCCTAGCAAAGCTCCCCTACTGTGAAGCAGTCCTCTTAAACTGACCAGGCGCCTGCCTAGTTGCCAACTGTTTACCTTTGCCCTTCCCAGCAAACTTCCTGTCTTTCCAGGAGGTGGAGCCACCTGTTCCCTTCGCATCATCGATCTTGGCCCTCTTGGCCTTACTAGTAATGCAGACATCCTCAATGTCCTTACACTGCTGAACAGTGTACCGAAATCCCTCGAAGCAGCTCCAGCAATATGCTCTGCAATCACCTCACTAAGTTCTCTGCGGAATTTAGCAGCCAAAAATGTCGGAGTAGGAACTGCCATCCGAAAATGCGCGAACTTCACCAGCTCATTGAACTTGGCCAGGAACTCGTAAACAGACACCGAGCCTTGAACCAATCTATCAAACTCCCCTTGCCTCCTTTCCTGCGCGTCATACGAGAAGTAATTGTCCAAAAAGCAGTCCTCGAAGAATGGTGATGTGCCTCTGGCAAGTGTGGTTTTTCGGTATTAAAATTGATAAGAATTGGGTCATAAGAGAGCAATTTAAATACATATTTGCTATTTATATTGATTCTTTCTATGTTAATAATATTCACCTTTTGGTTGTGTTTTTACAGGTAAAAGGAGTGAAAATTACAAATTATAAAAAGCCTGTTGACGCGACTCCACACAAAGGAAAGTTCCATGTTGAATCATGTCGCATAGGCCAAAGTCCAGAGAAATGGCGCAACTTGGCGCCATAGTGGCGCAAGTTAGCGTCATGTTGCATAGTACAAATGCCAGAGAATTGGCGCTAGTTGGCGCCAGAATGGCGCAAACTAGCGCCACCATGCCAACCAGTGCCCAAGTGAAGCAAAGTGGCGCTACACTTTGTTGAAGAAATTGAAATGGCGCCAAGGTTGAACAAGATGGCGCCAACTGGCGCCAAGTTACGTAGAAGCTGTCACAACTTTTCTAAATTGAGACAGAGACGCGGCGCGAAGTAGCGCCAAACCGGCCCCAACTGGCGCCGGTTTGCGGGAAATTATACCGTGCTGTGCGAGGACAATTTTGGAAAAATAGAAGAGACTTATAAATAGGATCCTCATGACAGAATTAGGGGGTGACCTATTCTACTGAGAGAGACGACGGCGGAGCTCCGAGAGGATTCTGAAGAGCAAGTTCTTCTTCTTCTTTCTTTCTCTTTAATTTTATGCTTTAATTGAATATTGGATTTTTAGCCATGACTATGTTTGGCTAGTTTACTTTTTATTGTAGTTAGGATCACAAACCCTATGTGAACCCTTGTTACGCGGATTGATTTATAATTGCTCGTTTATATAATTATCTTTATCTCTACCCTGTTCGTATTTTATATTTTCTTTATTAGAATTGATCACTCTAATAGTTGATAATAGTCTGAGGGTTAGAACCCTAAATAGGAATATTGGGGTTTTCATCCTGAAAAGGGGTAGGATAACGGTTCGTATGCATGCTAGGAATAGATGTGTATTGAATTGTGGATGCCTAAATTATTGAGTTCATCGCTTAATTTTCATGAGGGGTTGCTAAGGGATTAAGATTCCAATTGAGATTAAAGGGTTAAATTTCCAAGTGATTGAGATTTAACTAATTATTTTAGATAATAATTTATCCGAGTAATTTTATAAATGAATATTGTAAATCAATCCAAAGTAATAAGTGGGGATCATAAGGTGAGTGCGCTTTAGCTAGAATGCTTTTCTCCTTTTTATAAATCAAAACTCATTTTCTTGTTCTTATTTTTATTCTTCATTATAGAAAAATTACAAAAACAAGTCTTTATTTTCAGTTCTCAATTTCACAAAATTCGACAATATTTGTCACAACCTTTGAACTCTTCCATTCGTAAAAGGAACAATTAATTGATATTCGACCCAATCCCTGTGGAGACGATACTTTACTTATCATTATATTACTTGTGCGATCGATACACTTGCCGGTGAGCATCAAGTTTTTGGCTCCGTTGCCGGGGATTGGCGTTTCTGATATCAATTAATTTTGATTTTTAAGATTGGATTTTTTTTTATTTTTTTTTTATTTTTGATTCTTGAACAGTGCTACTAATCTCTTTTCTGAGTTGTATGCGAGATAAAGAGCCAGAATTTTCACTTGATTTGGAGATTACAAAAACAGAAAAGAGGAACAGAAAATTTTCTCGGAAGAAGCTTGCTTTCAATGAGTTAGAAAATCTATCTGAAGAAGCTCACAAGATGGCAGCAAATGATGAAGCAGATAATCCATTCATGGATTCCATTCTCACTCCATTATTCAACAGGCCCAATGCGAGCATTGTTCAGCCGAATGTTGCCCACAATTGGGAGCTCAAGTCCTCTCATATCAATTTAGTGGAGAGAGACCAGTTTGGAGGAGGGGAGAGTGAAGACCCTCACAGATTTATTGACAGATTCTTGAGGATCTGTGACTCCCCCAAACATCCTCAAGTGTCTAATGATGCAATTCGGAGAAGGTTGTTCCCTTTTGCTCTTAAGGGAAAAGGTCTTAGTTGGTTGGAGAGGCAGCCTGCAACAAGTTTTTCTACATGGGATGATATGTCTCAGAAGTTCTTTGCTGAGTTCTTCTCGATGGAAAGGTACAACCAGATGGTGAATGATATCACCAATTTCACCATGCTACAGGCTGAAACTATGTGCGGAGCATGGAACAGATTCAAGGATTTATTGAGGAGGTGTCCTCAGTATAACTTGACTGCTGGTAATCAGGTTAGAATCTTCTTCAATGGTTGTAAACCTGAGATTCGGATGGTGTTGAATGGTGCAGCGGGTGGCACTATTAAAACTCTGAGAGCAAATGAGACTCTTGAGTTGATTGAGCGGATGGCTGCCAATGAAAATGAAGTGCTGTCATCCAAATAGCCTATTGTATGAACAGTGCAACTACTGTTCTTCGAAATCCCAGAATATTTGGATATTTGTCGGGGACATATCCGGATATCAATATCCAGATATCTCTATGCCCATATCCGGATATCAATATCCGGATACACATATCCGGATATTTTGTGACAGACAGCAGCTTCTGCATTTCGCGAAGATATCCATCCGAGGTACCTTTTTTAACACTTAAAAACGTCAAAACATGCATTTTTAATCTGTTCTAAGTCCACATACCAATTGGTTACTTGTTTAACTCATTTACATGCAAATACACCACCTTTAAATCATTAAAACTCATGATCAAGCTAAGGAACATACCCAAGGCGTCAAAACAGAAGCAAAGGCTGCTCTTGCAGCTCACAACCAACTCCAAAGGTTCTGACTTGGTCCCAAAACGAAAATGCTCCACCAAAGGTTGGTTCTTGCACCAAAAGGTGACTCCTTGGCACCACAAATGCCAAGCCAAAGGTGTACTCCCTCCACAAACACAGAGGCAGCAACCACAACCCTTCACACAGCAGCTCCAACTCAGCAAGAAGGTCTCCCACCCACTCCCAAGGCTCTATCTCACTCACACAAGGATGATTGGTGAAGGAAATGTGAAGAAAAGCTACAAGGAAGGTCAAGAAATGGTGGAGAATGCAAAGAGCAGCAGCCACCAGCAGCCACTCACGTCCAAATGGGTGAGTATCAGCCTAGGTTTTAGTGCCAAGCACTATATATAGGCGGTTTAAGTCACTAACACACAGTATTAACTTTCATTTCTACGCTTAGTATTTTAATTCCAAATTTAGGATTCTTAACCTACTCAATTTTACAAGAATTTTCATATTTTTACTTTATTTTTCAGAGCAACTTTTCGGTACGCGCTTTTTATAGCCAGTATCAGTTTCTGACACCAGTTCTCATTATTTTAACTTGAAACTCGTTTTACAAGTCCTATATATTATTCTAGGAATTATCATGCACTTATTATAATTTTTTGGAATACTTTTTCGGTACGCATTTATACACACTAGCAGAACCGGTATATGCACTTTTCGTCAGAAAAGCGACTTTCAGCATTATTACTCACTTACTATAATTATTAGAGCCTCATAATAATTATTAGGGTCAATTATGGAATTATCTCATTAAACTCATAATTAACTGATTAATTTCCTTAATTAACGGTGCGGGTTCTTACACTAAATATATGAGTTTTTTAATTAAAAATATTTTAAATTTAAGAAATATTACATCAATAAAGAAAATAATATTAAATATAGCTTGTGCAAAATAGTGAACACGGTAAAACGTGAACCAAATTTCAAACCCTATATCCAATTTTGGATATGTAAGTTTTTTTATTGATATTATTGAAGAATTTATACAAGACATCAAGTTTTAAGTTCATACGAGCTAATCAAGTTTTCTACTAATATTTCATAAGAAAAATAATTGCCAAACAAAACTATTAAAAAGTTTGCCATGGAATATTAGAATGTCTATACAAAAAATCATCTTTTTTTCATGTAACCATGCACATCGTAGTCCTTTAAAGTGTTATCTACTAAATCACACCTGAAAAAAAAAAGAAAAAAGATTAGCTTGATGATAAGAAAGAAATGAAGCACAATTACTATTGCTTAGTGTTATAAGAAATGAAACATAGTTCACAATGATGGTACATCCATGAGACTCATGTATGAGGTGATTCTTGTTACTAGTGCAGAAAGTAGAAACATTTATCAATCTACCTCCTATGTTTAAGATCTTAGATAATTGAAAATGTAGGATTATTGAAAACAACTCATTTAGAACTTGGAGATCAGCATGTGATAAAAGCAAGAATGTCAATGTAACAAGATTTGCGAAAGATGGTGCAATAGAAACCAATAAGTGGAAAAATTATACATCAAAAATATGATGTCATACATTGGACTCTTATATGTAATGAGCTTCGATTCATTCTGTATAGGAAGCTTCAAACAGCCAGAAGTGATAACTTACATTGGACTCTTATATGTAATGAGCTTTGATTCATTCTGTATTCCTAAAATTAACACAGGAATATACCTCTTTCACTTGTGTTATGTGCAAAACAACACAAAAAAGACAATATGTGCACAAGGTGCGTCTCTTTTCACTGTGTACTCTGTACATTAAAAATGCCAAAAACAAGAGAAGTAAATATGGTAAGATTGATGTGAGATATAAATATGACCTAGACATCACTTGTTCTGGGAAGCCCCTACGGCTTAAGCCCATTACCGCAGGCCCAATTGTCTATGGGGCCCACGTCAGCCCTACTGGTCAAAGACGAGTGACGTCCTCCACCTCCTGCCCCCCGACAGGAGTGTTCCCAAGATAAGACATTTTACTGTCTTACCTAGGGATCAGACACCTGCAAAGAGATCCTTCAGGACCCCTAAATAGGAAATATTCGCTAGCAGGGACAAGGCAGCGACTGTTACCACACCAACAGAGGGTGTCATCGCTGCAACCGCCTGAGCGCAGGCCGTCTAGCAGCTCCCAAAGAGAGTTGACCTCCCCCAACCTGCTCGCGTGAGGTAACTCCCCCCTTCTGGGGACGTGGCTGGCTAACTTGGTCAATACCTGTGCTAGTCACCTCACCCATATAGTGACCTTACTCCCTTATAGGGAACATATTGGGGTGGTATTACCCTTACGGTACATCACTTATATTGTTTATTGCTAGGATTATCTTTTCTTACCCAGTGTTGGACTGGTTTTCTTGGATTTCTTACAGTTGAACTAGAGTGGCGATCACTTCTTGCTCTCTGCTTCCTTGCACCAAAATTCATGTGCCCGCTAGAACTAGGTCCATTTGAGGTTCCACTTGCATGTTTTCCTGAACCAACTGCAGGTGGATCTTTTTCTTGCAGCTCATCAGATTCCTTGGTTGACATGGAACTGGGCATTGCAACTGGTTGTGGAAGATACACACTAGACATTATTACTATATCTCTTTTGGGTTCAATCAAACCATTGTTCTCCTTCTGTAAGTTTAAGATGGCTTCAAATTTCTGTCTCAAAGAAAAGCATATGCATTTTTATCATGCATATTTCAAGATATTTTAAACAAAATTACAAAAGTTACAGGTGCCACTGTGTCGAGCCACTGATATGCTCATGGCTGCATATTTTCATTTTTTTTATGATATAGTAATTACAAAATTACAAAGCCACTGCTTTTTTCTTTCTTTTCATCACTTTATATGACCAATTTCAAATGCTTCTTAAGGATATTCGTACGTATAACCATACTATCTTATACCCTGAGCAATCATGAGATCACAGCCAATGATAGTTCCACCAAACAAGGAACACTACTAACAAGTGAAAAATACTGATCAACTAACTAATACAAATAAAAACTTAGAAAGTAGGAAACTGAATGTACGTAAACTATGTACCGTTCACTTGGAGTAAGGTTCTCAATGCACGTAGTCTCAAAGATAGTTATCTTAGAATTTTTTTGTTTTAAATTTTTATTCACACCACCACTACTTTTTTATTGTTATTTTATTACTCATTCACTTCCCTGATGAAAGTTTCAAATGGATAATTGCATAAGCGTTTTCGATAACGCTTTCTCTCTTCCTTATCACATTTAAGGACAACAAAGGTTGATATTTAATTTTCAATTATCCATAATTTTTATTTTTAATCATGAATTTTAGAAACCCTAATTTTCAAGAATCAAGAATCAATTCATAATCAAACATGGAAAAACATAAATTCCCAAACACTACTGTCTCTGATTCTTAATGAAAGCGAAAATTTGTGTCCTTTATCTTAAGATTCATCATACAAGAACACAATTGGGATCTTAGAATTTCATGATTTTCACAATTTATAATTTTAAAATTAGAGATACTAACCTTTATCAAGATTCTTGTAAACTTTGATTGCAGAAGGTCTTTTCAATTCTGTCTTTGTTTGAAAACTAGAATGTTAGGATCTCTTTGATTTCTATTTTGCAAAACAGTTTTTTAGTTTTGAGAACAAAAAAAACTAAAAAACTCGTTTGGTAAGACCTGTTTTGTAAACAATATTTTGAAAACTATAACTGTTTTTTTGTTTTTAAAATCAAATTTAGAGAACATGTCTGAGTTGTTTTTGTTTTCGGTTTTGATTTTTAACTTTCAAAAAGTAAAAAATATAGAAAACAATTGTTTCCATAACTATTTTACAAAATAGTTTTAAGAACAAAAAAACCAGAACACAATCAAACAGAACTCTCTCTGACATATTTCAAAGATAACAAACAACCTTTACGAGACTAGAGCTTATAGAATTTAATCTCAATATAAATAGGCTAGGTCCTACTTAATTAGTTAGATACCCTAAAAAATTTGTATGTCCACTGCTCACCCATCATGGATTATACTATGAATTTTGTAATTTTAAACAAAATTACATAAGTTTCGAACACCTTTTTCCATTTTTTTCATAATTATCTAATAATAAAAGACAGAAATTCCATATGAAAATATTATACTATGAATTTTCATGGTATTTATTTGGAATGCATTAAAGCATGACAGGCAAGTTCTCCGTGCAAGGAGAATAGAATAGATGCTACTATGCTTAGCTAAAGATAAACAATAAACTACAAATATCTTAGACTAATATTTACTCTAATTTATTGAACACAAACTGAATCTGAAAATCATAAATCTACTTTAGAAGCCAACCATGTCTTACGAGGATTTTCTGATACAGCATATTAGCCCTCCAAGCTTCTATGCTTTGTTCATATAAAAGAATAATTTCACATTGATAAGTACATTTAGAGCCCGTTTGTTTAGACTTTTAAAAAATGTAATTTTTATCTCTTCCTTATTTTAGAAGTGTTTTTTATAAAAGTTAGAGCTATTTATATTTTTATAAAAATATTTAATTTTTTTAAAAAATATTTGGCTTTTGACTTCTGCTTTTTTTGGAAGTTAAAATTTTTAGCTTATAGAAAAAGTAAGTTTTTGACTTTTTTTTGTGACTTCTGCTTTTTTTAAAAACAGGCATCCAAACGAACTAAAAAAAAAAGTGCTTTTTTTCTTTAAAAAAAATAGCTTTTGAAGAAAAAAAAGTTCATCCAAATAGACCCTTAACATTGATGTCAAAAGTACCTTTCCAATAATCCATACCTTGGTCAGAATGTGCAGTTGCACTATTTGAATTAGCAGAGAGTCTGCTTCTTTAGACCTTTGAAGCCAATTCTATCATCTAATGATACATTCACTGTCAATTATAAAGACAACATTAAAAGAGAAGTAGGGGTACGCTTAGGCAAATCACAAGTGCACACCTTTTTTATACAAGAGTAAATATTATTTTTGGTCCTCCGCAAATTTCACCATGTTCAATTTAGTCCCTAGCAAATAAAAAGACTATTTGTGGTTTCTGAAAAATTCAAAATGGACCAATTTTAGTCCTTTTGAGTGACTAATGTGAGTCTTTTTCGAATTTGTGAGGGACCATAATTTCAACTAAACAGGTCCATTTTAAATTTTTTAGGACCTTAAATAGCCTTTTTATTTGTTAAGAACTAAAGCGAATATCGTAAAATCTGATGAGGAACAAAAATACTATTTACTCTTTATATAAACATTGGATTCCTATACAAAAAGCAAAATATTTATTGGTGAAAGGGTCAGGTAAAAAGATTGACGAAAGAAAGCAAGAAAATATTATAAAATGATTCACGTTGACATTGTTCAACATATGTAAATACGTCCGTACGTACTAGGATTATGTGAATTTCCAGTTAAATAATAAATAGGATCACTTCCCTGCTTTGGTGACTTTGGTTGCACAACCTTATAGACAGTAACACTAATACTTGGTCGGTGGAGCGCTCAACTAAGCCTATTGCCCTATTATAAGTGAAGTTTACAATGCTCATAAAAATAAGGGGTGCATTAATACTTCACTAAAATTATCTAAGATATCAGGTTACCTTCGGTTGACTTAAATTTGATTTTTTTTTATTCACTGTATTATTATTTATTTGTAAAACCTTAAAATATGGTCTTTTTGCTTAACAATAGTCTTTATTTCGTTTTCCATCAATCTCTTATTTTCAGCCATTGATAGAAGACTCCCCCAAATCAATGGCTCTCAGTGCGTTGAGCATGAATAACCCCAATTTTCTTTTACAAGTATTATAAACGCCAACCCTATTATATATCAGATCTCAAGGCAAAGCATGCAAACCTTCTTTGCACCCACCAATGACAGATAGCAAAGCATGAATCACCTTCCACTACAAGTTGCTTCCCCAATTTTTTTAATGCAAGTGAATATATAGTTTTTGTACTCACCGATGTTCTGCCGACAACCAATTTGACAGCCAAAATATACATCAGCGGTCAGAATTAACAAACAAAGGCATTGAAACTAAAAGGTTATTAAATGCTGAAAATTTAATATTACATTTGCAATTGGTGTACAGAGTGAGATAAGAGAAGGAATAATAAATAAGCAGAAACCATATGCCTATTCAGTAGTACATATTTGCAATTGGTGTGAGTTAAACATTAAGAAAATGAATGAATCAAACAATCGATTGCAATAGCAATCTTTTTAAGATTTATAATAATCCAGGCCAAGTTAAATGTAACACCCCGTAGTACTCCGGTTGTTAACATACATGATATTTAACATTCACAGCGGAAGACTTTATTTGAAAAGGAATAAAGCATCTTATAAAAATACGAGTAAACTTTTTCCAAAACATTTCATAAAAACATTTCTAAAAACGTTCACGTCAGATACTGCGAAAGCGTAAATCTAAATATACATCTACTAATTAATCCCATGAGCCAGTATTAGTGGCCATTGACCATCAAGATATGACATCAAGTGTCATTCCTGACGGAATCTCGCGGACAGCATAACGGCTGTATTTCGGATAACTAGAAACACGATTCTACACATACAGATAACCTAATTAATACAACAATTTAAACAGATAGCTTGCAAGTCCCACACGGACTGCAATCCCCTTAATGGGTCAATACAACTAATAAGGCTCCATGCCCAAATTAACTGAATACATGCATCAAGTCTATATTAATTCGAAGTATAAAAGTATCAGTAAATAATCCATGGCTCTAAGAATACTATCATGAGCCTAAATAAATACATACAATAATCTCCATAAAATGATTAAGCATGTTAACAAGTCTACATGCCCACATCAAATCTAAACATAATATAAAATCATCAGCTGCATCATCAACTACTCCAATGCGGGGGCCTTGCCCCTAGAAGCATCACCACTACTCTGGGTACCTGAAATGATGTCCCCAAATAGGGTAAGATAACAACATCTCAGTAAGCTCACGGTTCATAGAGGATCCTCTAACCCCTGAGCCCACTTCCTGCATAACAAGTCAGATATAAAGCATATAATACAGACATACAGCATAAACATAGCATCATCATATCATCCTTGTGTAACCCCAGGGTCAAAGCCATAGACGGTTACACATGTGTGACTTCCAGGGTCAAGCCATAGACAGTCAACACAACCTCAGTATGAAATAGCTCCCAGAGTCAAGTCATAGGCAGCCTACATACCATGATCACTGGCCAGGATCCTCATAACATATATCATCAGTGCATCATCATAACCTCAAGATCATATAACATCTATATGAATGTGAATGAATGCACATATACATCATACCATATACTTCCATACAATATAACCATAATGCCCACCATCATGGTGGGGCCACAAGAGAGAGGAGGCAACTAGAACTAGGAGCTTACCTTAGGGAGCTTAGCACAAGCCCACACTCCAATATAATACGTATGCTCCAACAAAATCCTCAAGTGCACGGTTCTCTAGGCACACCTAGAGTAGGAACCATTCACATCATTAATTACATATTAATTAATCAAGTTATATCCACGACTTAATCATTTAATGATTCCACTTTTCATACTCATATGCCAATAATGTGCCCATTACAAGCCTAGACCAATTATAACTTATTACATATTTTAGTGCATTATTACAAGCCACTTTAATCTTCAATTACTTACATAGCTTAGAATCACATGCAAGGCTCACTTAGATTATTTTCAACTCATCCAAGTCATATTTATGATTATTATAAGTTACTAAGGGTTCCCATAAGCCCACTTAGCTTAAATATCACTTTTACGGTTTTTCCATAACTGTACATGCTTCTGTTTTCTAGTTACTGGGCGTGACTCACTTGTTATAAAATTCTCATCTTTTAATATGTTAATCTAGACTCAATTACCTTTCCAAAAAGGTATCATATGCCTCATTTGAAGTTTCGTAGCTCCGGTTATCACCATTTGAAGTTGGACAAACAAAGCTGTTTGCCAACTCCGAACAGGGCCCTAAACATCCTTTACCATTTCTGCGATTATGAAAATTATACTAAACAATTTGCTCTAAAATTTTTATGTAGACAACTAGACACCTTTATCTTTAATTAGACATATTATGAGCCTAATTTGAGTAATAATTGAGGGAGAAAAAATTCATGGAAGTGTCAGCCATGTACAGCGCCCCTGCACATGCCTCCCTGTGCAGTCCTCACTCAAACGAACATACAGAATGGAATATATCTTTAATTGATACCAAATTTTGACACCACGTAGATAACATCTCAATCTTCAATTTGATATAAGGAAAATCCCTATATGACCTTTGTGGAGGAAGATATGCTCTCCTCAATTTTGCCTAAAAACTGGTTACTTAGCCTTAAATGTGTTTACTTAACAAACCTTAATTACTTTTGATTATAAATCCTAATTCACATTAATTCTTGGATTTTTCTATTATTAAGTCACATTATGAAATATCCTTAGTCCCATTATGTCATGATACTTAAATTTTACTAATTATTTAATTAGTGTACCTAAACCTTACTTTAGTCCAATAATCTCTACCCTTAATTAATCACCTAATTCATCATCTCCTTAATTTTAACACAACTAAACCCTTATGTACTTTATGGGGCAGATTTGATTAGCTATATTAATTAGGATTTTTAGCCATTATTAATCATGATTAGTGAGTTTTACTTAGAGTTAACCCACCTAGTTAATCTTTCTAATCATTTTTCCACACTTAACAACTTACTCACATTTTTTTGTCATCAAACCCTATGCTTACATGATATGGCTGAAATGTTCATGGTCCATTTGTGAGTTCATAGTCATCTTTTTACATGAACATCACTCAAAGGTCCAAAGGTGGCACCTTTAGTCATCCAATCCATCATTCCATGGTTCCAAACACACACACACTTAAGAACCATCATCAAACCATGACATTACGAAATTTTAAACAACATTCTCCTCATGAACATATCAAAACCAAGGCACTCAACAAGAAAAAGGGAGGCTTTTTGGTTCATATTTCCCAAGTGGGAGCTTACATCTTCAAGGTTTCTCCTTTAGCTCAAGTCTCCACCTTTTTCCACCAAGAACACACCTTTAGGCAAGCACACACCTTCATGAACATGCTCATGAGTTAGGCTCAAGAACATAAGAAGAAAAGATGATATTTTTCATGAAAAAAATTTAAGAACACTTACCCAAAAATCAAAGGAAACAAACAAGCAAGTGTGATTCTTCAAGAGAGCTCAAGAACACAACTCCATAGCCTTTGCTCTCCACAAAACCATGGCTGTTTGGGATGATAAGGGACACAAAATTTTTGATTCACACCATGAAAATGGTATGGTTGTGAAGAGGAGAGTGAGGGGAACAATCTTTGTGAAGGAAGTTTGATGGTTTAGAGAGATTTAGGTGAAGAAATCTTAGAGAGAAGTGAGAGAGTTTTCAAAATTTGAAACTTAGAGAGAGAAGGAGGTGAAGGGGCTGCTGATCAGAAATGGAAGGGAAGGAGAGGCCGGTGCCCTAATGAGGGGTGCCATGTCACTTAAGTGATATTCGTCCTTTAGTGAGACCCGGTGTAATTTTTAACTGATCCGTCGTCAAATTTTTACCCGGAAACTCTCAAGACTCTAACTTTAAGTACTTAACATTAATTTTGTCTAATTATCATGTTCATAACTTAAAAATTTGATTAGTAGATCACAGATCCACTAACAGTTGTTTAATTGCACTGTAGTCTTTACCGGTGTTCTTAACTGTACCCGGATTTCATAATCTTCTTAACTTTAACATTTTTGGTCTAATTATGACTTGTTAGGCATATATTGGTCTTTATTTCTATTTTCTTATCTTTTTCCTGTTCCGGGATTCTACCGGATGCTGCTACAGCAGTACAAAATACCTGGCAGAAGTGACTTTTCAAAAATACCCCAATATGGGTATCAATCTTCACCAAATCATATCCTAACCTCACTCATGATGTTTATATCATTAGATTAGCTCTCTAACTATAATTTGCTAACTTGGAGCTATTCTACTAACTGTTATTACGTCAGCAGTCAAATTTAACAGATAAAAATTCATCTGTGCATAATCCCTCAATATGGGTATCAAAATTCTTATAATTTTATGCTCATTCCATTTATGACTATAAGGTCCTCATTATAACCCTCTAATTTAAAAGTCATATAATTAGGGTTATTATATTAAATATGGTTTACACTTTATAGAGATGGCACCTTAGGTGCTTTAAGTAGAATATACCAAGAGATTTAAAAAAATGCAAACCTAAGTCAGATAACATAATCAATATTCAACCTACAAGCCTGGGGGGGGGGGGGTTCTACAAGCCTAGAGGGAGGGGGGGTTGTGTGTGTGTTAAGAATTAAAGCACATAATGAACTAATATATAATAAATAAAATTTGTTGAAATATAATTGGGCTCGGGCTCTATCTAAATAAAACATGGTTACGAGAATATCAAAAAAAAAAAACATGGTTACGCCACTGCACATGTTACATTTAGGAGAGATTTAAATATCTTTAACTCTGACACGTTCTATATTTTAAATTAGTCGCATAACCAGCTCAAAGAGTCAATGCTTATAGAGATACCAAGTTTAGCCAACTCACCTCAAAAAAGTAATTAAGGTTGAGTTAACTCGGAAAAAAAAAGTTCACATGCATGGCACACATATTCGAGTACAACCTGAGTTACACACCACCCTCAACTCAAATGCACTTGCCCTTAACTTTTTGAACTTTGATGCTCACCCTATAACATTTAGTGAATGATTATGATTCCATCATTTGCCCAATTCCCTTTCCATGGAATACGCAAAATGAAGGATTCCTGTCTTAACTGTAAGAACCTGCACCGTTAATTAAGGAATTTAATTAATTAATTATGAAAAAATAGGAAATAATTCTATAATTGACCCTAATAATTGTTATGAGGCTCTAATAATTATGGTAAGTGATTAAGAATGCTGAAAGTCACTTTTCGGAAGAAAAGTGCAGATACCGATTCTGCTAGTCGGTATAAATGTGTACCGAAAAAGTATCCCGGAAAATTATAATAAGTGCATTATAATTACTATAATAATATATAGGACTTGTAAAACGAGTTTCAAGTCCAAATAATGAGAACTGGTGCCAGAATCTGATACTGGCTATGAAAAGCGCGTACCGGAAAAGTGCTCAGAAAAATATAAGAAAAATATGATAAATCTTATAAAATTGAGTAGGTTAATAATCCTAAGTTTGGGATTAAAATGCTAAGCGTAGCAATTAAAGCTAATACTGCGTGTTTTATGCTTATGTGGCTATATAAGTGATGGACACATGATCCTAGGTCAGATTTCACATTTTCCTACATGACCTTTGGTGCCTCCATTTCTGAGTTTGGCTCTCCTTAGCTTGTCACCTCCATTTTCTTGAAGAAAAAGCCCAAGTAATCATCTTTCTCCATTCTTGATCCTTCTAAACACCTTAGCCTTGTGAGTTTGAGTCTTGTGAAGGTGTGGGAAGGGTGTTTCTTTTCTGAGTTTGCCTCTTTGAGTGTTGTGTAAGGGCTAACTTGCTAGTTGAGGTTGTGGGAGCTTGGTGCTTGCTTTGTGAGGTTCTTGTAGTGACCTTTGAGGAGAAAGAACTCATCTTGTTGGTTCATTTTCGTTTCTTGAAGAAGTCAGAACCTTGGAGTTGTCTTGTGAGTTCCAAGAGCACCCTTTGTTGGCTGGTTAAGCTTTGGGTGAGTTGTCTAACCTTTGATCATGAGTTTAATGGGTTAAAGTTGATGTCTTGGCATGTTTAATGAGTTAAGCAAGTAACCATCAGTTGTATGAACCTTAATGTGCCGAAAAATGCATGCTTTAACGTGTTTAAGTGTTAAAAATAGACCCTTGGGATTGATATCTCGCGAAATGCAAAATCTGCATTCTAACGTAAAATATCCGGATATTTGGTTGTAAATATCCGGATATGTGATATCCCGATATTTGGTTGTAAATGTTCTGTCTGAAAGACAGAGATGTCCAACCGGTGGCTGGTATATTTTATGTAGGATCTAGGTGCCCTCTCCCAAGTATCTATGAATGAGATACCCTTGAGGGTAGGCTAATCACTGTGCACAATAATAGTTGATATGATCAAGGCGTGGGGTGTGTGCACAGTGACAAGCTAAGAGAGAGGGTTTAGAGAGTGTCCGTACCTTATTGGTTTAACCCTATATTTATAGATGGGTTACCTGAAGGAGTGTAATTCTGGGCCTCTTAGGAATATTGGGGGCCCAAGTTCAACTGCTTAGCTGTCTGGATAACATTGTCATCAATAAGAGATTCCCTTCCTTTTGTGCTGTCCTTTATTGGTCCTTCTAGAATACGGGCCTTTGTCAGGTCCATAACAGTTGCCCCCAGCCCGGTAGTTTGGTTTTTCAGGCTGCCGAGATGTAATAGCAGTGATCTCTTCATTTTATTTCGCAAGTCTGATTTCTTGTCAAAAGTTGGATGTGTTGCTTTCATAGCAATAATTTTGATTTCTTCGCAAGAACTTGAGAATCTAAGGGCGTTCCCCTATCTTCCAAGATTATTTACCTCGGCTAGAACTCACAACCTTACCCGTAGGCAAGAGGGTTCAAGTACCTCGACGTTGTTGGCCAGGCTAGAACTCACAATCTTGCTCGTTTTGGCAAGACGGTTTCAAATACCTCGACGTTTTGGGCTGGGCTAGAACTCGCAATCTTGCCCTTGGGCAAGACGGGTTCAAATACCCATACATTGTTGCGAGGCTAGAACTCTCAATCTCGTCCTGTGGACGAGACGGGTTCAAATACCCCTGCATTGTTGCGAGGCTAGAACTCTCAATCTCGCCCTGTAGGCGAGACAGGTTCAAATACCTCGTGTCTGTTTCCGTGGCTAGAACACTCAATCCTACCCTTTGGGTAGGACGGGTTCAAATCCAACAGATTTTCTTACGGGGCTAGAACACTCTATCCTGCCCTTTGGGCTGGACGGGTTCAAATACCTCGTGTCTGTTTCCGTGGCTAGAACATTCAATCCTACCCTTTGGGCAGGACGGGTTCAATTCCGCCGGATTGCCTTACGGGGCTAGAACACTCTATCCTGCCCTTTGGGCTGGACGGGTTCAAATACCCCGGATTCCCTTGCGAGGCTAGAACTCTCGACCCTGCCGCCTTGGCGGGTTAGGTTCAAATACCCCGGATTTATTTTCCGTGGCAAAAACACTTAGTCCGAACCCTCCGTTTTGGCAAGACGGGTTCGGACTCCCCGAATTTGCTTTATTTTGGGTCTTTATCTCGGATTGGGGTGTGACCCTTTCTCTAGGATCCCATCTCTCCAAACTCGTCTTCATTTTTTCGCGGATTGGGGTGATTCTCTTTCGAGGACCACATTTCTCCAAACCCGTCTTCATTCTTTATAAATAAACCATTTATATTCCGGTGGGCCGGTCTTCATTTTGACTCTCTCTTCACAACCTACAAAAGTGAAATGTAAACATTTTGATTTCAAGTTTAGGCCGGAAGTATTCGCCTTTTTTCTCGAGCTCGGCTTCTCTTGCCTCGGCTCTTCTTTCAGCTTGGCTTCTTTTGCCCAAGTTTTGTATTCATCTAGATGGATTTCCTTCCTTACTAGAGTGGATTCGGATCTCTTTCCTTTTTTAAAGGGGATCTCTACACCTCCTGTTTAATTATTCCTTACATCACAGTATGAAGAAGATAATTAGCAATAATTTTGGTTCAATCAGCAATCCATGATAATTCAATCAACAAATTATATTTGACCATATGCTATATGATCTGATTGAGCACCCATCCTAAAGCTCCATGCTCCCTCGTTTTCTTGATCTTTATTTATACTACGTGAACATAGGGAACGTGGCCTCATGGTGAAACCTGATGCTCCTCTTTCCATGATAATATTTAAATTATCTGCCGACCTGTTTTTGCCGACATATAATACTAAACACATACATAACAATGTTGACCAACTTTCAAAAATTTATATATTTTGCATATAAGCATCGTATAAGAATTTGGTCCAGCAAGAAGTCATATAAAATCATGATAATAATTTTTGGGATATAAAAGTAAGGAACAGCATATTTCCGTGTTATTTTATAACCATCCTACTTGCAATAGAGGACGGCTCCGAAATCTGATCCTCGTTTTGGTCATGATGCCAGATTTTGTAGTTATTGAAGCTTGATCCCGACTCTAGTTATAACTTGGACGATATGCTTATTGTTGGATGTTGGCCGAGATGCTTTTTGAAGCCGGCTTTGAATTTTGAATTTCAACTAACTCCTCTTCATCATGCATATCATTTACCCATCTTTTGCTTGGGAAAATTGTTAGTAGCTATCAACAAAATATTATCTACTTGAGTAGATTGTGTATATAGAATATGTCATATGGTGACATTCGAAAGTAAATAAAATAGAATTATCATAAAGGAAGTTATCTCGTTATCTGAGTTGTATTTCCATGTCAACGCTTTGTTGAGAACAACATTTGCTGGATGCCTCCATGCTTTGGACGATGAAGAAGCTCAATCTAGGAATGTTGTGTCATTGTTGGTCAAGGGCACAATCAATCAATCTCTGCCACACTGGAACCGGCTTTGGAAAATATTGGAAGAATAATTGAGCAATATCCCTTTCTTCGTTTTGCCGAGTTATGCTAAGCCGACATGACAAATAGCATTTAAATAATATTACTGCCGAGCTAAGCTTTTGGGTGTGTCCTGCACGTCTCAGCAAGTTGCTCACAGAGAAAAGTTCCCCATCAAAGAAGCATCACGACATCTGTTTAATTTGCGTTCTTATATTTGGTAGTCTGGCTTCCCTAGCTTTTCCTTAATTTGGTTCCTTTTGCCGTTCGTGGACGGGTTACACCTTCATAGGGTGACATTGTGCCTTACTCGGCTTATGTGGTGGTGAATCAAATTTTCAGAAAACTCCATCATGTTTTTTATTTTTTCTTTGACGTCGTCTTCTCCCTCATTAGGAATGGGGATCTTTTTTATTTATCGACATATCAAACCAGCTTTTACTGAGATAGAGCCCACAAAAATAAGCCAACGACCAGTGGTATATCAAACTGGCCTTAGACCAACTGGTATCAACTTTGTTTGGATATTTTTGTAAATGTCCCTCGCATAAACAATATTTAATAATAATATTACTCAGTTATTGTAAATGTGCCAGATATATCCATTTGGCATGATATATACGTTATTTAATCACTTCCTTTGCTTGTTAGGGTCCAAGGAAATCATCAATAAATTTAAGATGGTTAGGATTATCAATGATAAGGAACAAGTAAAAAGTGAGACTTATCGTTTGAATCCATACTCTTTCTCGGCAGTCCCTTCGCAACATTCAGTTTTGGTATTGTACATAGCTGATCTGAAGGTAGTGTTCGCAATGTGCCGAGAATCTGACCCCGAATCTTTGCTTCTCAGATCTTCTCGAGCTTCTCAGCCTTCAACACCGGGGCTTGCCTTCTGGTATTGAGAGAAGTCCATGAATATTTGGGTGGATGATTGTTGCGTCTGCCTTTATGATATTAAACCCGGCTATTGCTTTTTATCAGCAGAACCCGGCTCAAGTAACTGCCAACGACAGTGTTGCGCTTCTTGGAGCTCGGCTATAGTGACGGAAAACATCATGCCGGTTCGGAAACATACCCGGTCTGGTGAGAGAACCCGGTTGGTTGCCACCGTTATCCACGGCATTATTCTGGCCAAGCTACTAACCAATTGGAAGTCAGGTACGCAAACAACCCATCATGGAAAATTCTGGTTTGGACTTCTTGCGTTCATAGTCATAGCCATTGTTATAATGGTTCAAGTTGGACTCCAATAGATGAAAATGCACAGCCACGAAGCAACAGGGATGACTAGATGTAGATGGTCTCAGCATGGTAATAAGAGATGGTGGTTATTTTTGAATTCCACCACCATGTATATATGAAAGCCAATTGCAAATAAGATTGCTAGTGGCCCTACTTTACGATAAAAATCTTTGATATATATGTTGCAAGATGTAGCTAAAAAGGAATGAATACTCCTTCGCGGTTTGCATATGACATACCCATGTGAATTGAAATAAAACCACATGCTCCTGATAGTATATCGGTTATTGTCTTTATCCTGATATACCATATACTTTTCAAAAAAGAAAATGCATGTCAATTATAATAATGGCTCAATATATGCACATGATATAAGGATGTGTATTATTTCAAACTATTTTCCTGTTATGCGTTTCTCTGCAAGAGGTAATTTCTTGCTTCAACTTCAAATGATATAATGGCTGATTTGCCTTTTCCTTTCAATAAAAGGTACGTTACACTATTTCTATGCCATCTCCTTGATTGATTTTTTTGTCTTTTTCTAGGGGAAATAAAATCAGCCATCAATTCAAGCTAATTAATCCCGTTCACAATATGTTTGTTTGTAATATATTTTTTTTTGAAAGATAAAGGAAATGAAAAACACAGCAAAAAGGCCTAAGTACAAAACCTAGCCCAGCGAACACCTACAGTGTCGCTGTATAAACTTTGAAGACAGCCAGGAGGAGGGTAATCAAAGACTTGCACATCCCATGGAAAGCTATACGCATGTGAAGCTAAGAAATCAGCTACTTTGTTTCCTTCACGATGGACATGAGAAATCTGGACCTGCCAGCATCTTTGCAACATTCCTCTAATACGTTGCACCAAGCTCGACGAAGGGTGATCCTGATGACACCCATTAGAAATAATCTGTTAGGCTGAGAGAGAATCTCCTTCCAGCCACACTTTTCTAAATCCTTTTTCCCAAGCTAAACGCAAACCTTCCAAACAAGCCCATAATTCTGCATGCAAAACAGTACCTGGCCCCAAATTCTTGCAGAAACAGAAACCACCACATCCTGATCTATTCCCATTACCAGCTCTAGCCCCATCAACATTAAGTTTAACCCATCCTAACGGAGGACAAGACCAAGCTATCATCTTCTCTACACTTTTTCTCGGTTGAAGACCTGCTGCATGGAGAGTGGTAGCTGTATGCTTGACACAATTGCTATACCCCAAGGCTGAGTGGGCAATTGTGCAAGCATTATTGATTTTTCCTTCAAAAACCCAAGTGTTTCTGCTCCTCCAAATGCTCCACGCTAATATCCCAAAAGTCAAAGGCCAATCATCGTCCATTGCCAAGCTTCTACAATTTTTTAAGTTAGAGAAGATCCAGTCATGCAGATTAAGCGAGAAGAATACCTGCCAACTGGTTTGATGAACCACCAACCTCCAAACCTCTTTTGACTGAGGGCAATCCCGGATAGCGTGGAGATTAGTTTCACAAGAAATATTACATCTAGGGCAAACACCCGAAGAGGTCATGTGACGTTGAAGCCTCCGACTATTAGTCAACAACTTTTCTCCAACCAACAACCAAAGGAACATACGTATTCGTTCCGGTCCCATCCACCTCCAGATATTGTCCCATTGATAAGCTAGAGTTGTAGCTGTGTTGTTATTTAGCAAATCATAAGCTGACTTTAGAGTGAAAATCCCATCTGATGTCTTGCTCCAAATGATGTGGTCCTTACCATCTTGATCAGAGGGGGGAAGAAAATTCATGAGCCGCTGGATGATGCAAGCAGGAAACAGATGATGCAAAGAATCCCATTTCCAATAACCCGACACATCC
The DNA here is from genome assembly GCF_033153095.1 of Gastrolobium bilobum. Classification (NCBI taxonomy): domain Eukaryota; kingdom Viridiplantae; phylum Streptophyta; class Magnoliopsida; order Fabales; family Fabaceae; genus Gastrolobium; species Gastrolobium bilobum. The sequence continues at coordinate 114,300 of NW_026896737.1, read as the reverse complement.
ACATAGTCTGTCACATAATGCAATCGATCAGCATCAGAAACATGAGATTGAGCATAGGTAATCAGAGGGCCACATTCAGGAAGCCAGTTATCAAACCAAAACATAGTGGATCTACCATCACCAATTAAGACTCGACTGTGGTCTAAGATAATGTCCCAATGACGCTTGATTCTCTTCCACAACCGAGAACTGTTGTTTGACGCATTAATATGGGGCGTCATACCTTCCTCAACTTTATACTTTGCACGAAGAACCCTGTACCATAATGTATCAGGATGAGCGAGAGGATTAAATCCAACCTTAATGATAAAAGCCGAATTCATCTTTCTCATATTGCGCAATCCCAGCCCACCATGACTTTTATCCAAGCAAACTTGATTCCAATCAACAAGATGAGGATGCCTGGTCGTGGAAAAAGAACCCCAAACAAAGCTTCGGATCTTCGCATCAATCTCATCACAAGTGGAATGAGGAAATATACTAACCTGCATCGGGTAGGATGGAATAGCAGTCAACACTGCTTTGGATAATGTTACTCGACCAGCAAGGGACAAACTGGCATGACTCCAAGTACTCATTTTAGAATGAAGGCGATCCAACACATAGGAAAATGATGATTTGCCCACCCTCTTGTGATGTAGGGGGATACCCAAATATCGGCCAAGATCTGCAATAAGAGAGAATCCTAGATGATGACTAAGCTCTCTTGCTTTAGTGTGCCCCACATTACGAGAAAAATAGACTCTAGTTTTTCCCTGGTTAACTTTCTGCCCTGAGGAACTGCAAAAAGTATGAAGAATATGTTGTATTACAGTGACTTGCTCCTGAGTAGCTTCTGCAAACAAAAGAAGATCATCAGCAAAAAATAAATGGGAGATTGGCGGGCCTCCCTTTTTGATCACCACCGGCTTCCAACTTTTTTGCTCCACAGCCTGGTTGATAAGATGAGCCAATCTTTCTATACAGAGGACAAAGAGATAGGGAGATAATGGGTCTCCTTGCCTCAAACCTCTTTTGGGACGAAACTCTTGAGTGCAAGATCCATTCCAAAGAACGTTCATTGTGCACGAAGAAACACACCACATAATAAGACGTATCAAGCTAGCAGGGATCCCAATGTCATATAGGGTATCTTCAAGGAAATCCCAGTTGATTCTATCGTAGGCCTTCTCGAGATCCACCTTTATAGCCATCCACCCTTTAAATCCCATTTTGGTCCGCATTGAGTGAATCAACTCCTGGGCAATTATGACATTATCAATGCCCTGTCTCCCTTTGATAAAGCTGCATTGGTTAGGCATCACCAGACTGTTCATCTGCAATTTTAAACGGTTAGCAATAATTTTTGTTACCGTTTTATAAATAACATTACATAAACTAATCGGGCGAAAGTCCTTAAATGTTTGGGGTATCCCTATTTTAGGGATCAAACAGAGAAGAGTCTGATTCACTACTTCAATTTGCTGGGGATTTTTGAAGACATCTGGATAAAATTACACATAGAATTTCCCACTAAATCCCATTGACTTTGAAAGAAGATACTATGAAGGCCATCAACACCCGGCGCCTTATAAGGCCCCATAGAGAAAATGACACCTTTGATCTCCTCATTACTAGGATGCTTTTCTAACACTTGAAGAACCCTCCAGTCCAGCAAAGGAAATTTGTTCCTTATGGGAAATAAAGGACGAGAGTAGTTGTCATCTGTGAACAATTTGTTGTAGTATTCCACTGCCATGTTCATGAGAAGAGATGGGTCACCAATCCATTCACCCACATCGTTCTGCAGAGCATCAATCCTATTTCTTCTTCGCCTAATAATTGTTGCCGAGTGGAAGAATTTAGAATTGCGGTCTCCAAAACGAATCCAGTCAGCTCTAGCACGTTGGTACCAAGTAATCTCCTCTCTGAGGTAGATAGTGTTTAGTTGCTGCCAGATTTCCTGTTGAAGAATTTCTAAAGCATGGCAATGCTGCTGACTAAGACTACGGTCAATCCCTCGAAGACGAGCATGGAGCTTATTCTTTTTCCTCTCCTCTTCCTTGAAGCAATTCGTGTGCCAAGTGATGGCTTTTTCACGAAGATGTTTGCTCGCTAAGTGCCAATTATGATCTCTAGTCCAACTCTCTTTAACTAGATCAGAGAAGGATATATGAGTCAACCAAGCCGCCAAGAATCTGAAAGGCTTTTCTCCACCGGTGTTAAAAGATTGTTGTCCCTCCCAGAGCAAAATTGGGCGATGATCTGAACTATAATAAGGAAGATGAGACAAAAATCTATTTGGAAAGGTCAAGTTCCAGCATTCATTAACACAAGCGCGATCAAGTCGTTCCAAAAGAGACCCCCTCCTCCAGGTGAATTTGGGACCCTGATGACCAAGATCAGCAAGATGACAAACTGTTAGGCACTCCTGAAAATCCTGCATACTACGCCAGATAGGATCTCCCCCTCCTTTTTTCTCATTTGCATGAATATAAGAATTAAAATCTCCCAAGATGCACCAAGCTTCGTTATCTGGTGGTTTAATGTTCTCCAAAGACTCCCAGAGAGATATACGTTCCTGGCGGCGGGGGCTAGCATAAACAAAAGTTAGATATTCCAGCTTTTTGTTACATAGCCAGACTAACTTAGAATGAACAAACTGATGAACAGAATGTAAAATTTCAATCTTCACCTCTAATGGATCCCAAAGAATCCATATACCACCTGAAAAACCAATAGGGTCAGAAAGAAAATACTTCGAAAACCCCAAATTTTTTGCAACTCTTGTTGCTCTAGCACCACTAATGCGAGTTTCCAACAATGCTAAAACACCAATATAAAATCTTCTGGTTAAATCTTTAATAAGGGGGAAAACCCTTTTTTCCCAGCCCCTCTACAATTCCATGAAACAATATTCATAAAAAAAATACATAAAAAATGGGAAAAAAAGCCAAAGACAGATGCCAATCATTAAGAATTGGACTGCACCATAGAGTCTTCCGAAGAGGAAGTATCACACGAAGGCAACATCATGCTGTGAACTTCGCTTGTCATCACCGACTTGACCACTGGGTCAGGCGGTTTATTTTCATCTTTCTGCACTCTTTCTGGAAGGTTGGTCAGCTTCTTTTCCTCTTCCATGTTAGTTTCCAGTGACTTGGCAGAGACATTATTTGTATTCAACGAACCAGAACCATAATTAAGGCTCCTAACACCATCCTTGTGAACTAAGGTTGATTCTTCTTCTGTCATGCTAAGAGTAACTTGAGCCTTAGGACCTTTCGAAATGGGTTGTGGTTTGGATGATATTTTGAAAGATTTTTGAGCAACTGAAAGGCTAAGTTGTTTCTTCCTTTGGTTACTCGGATCCTTCACCATACCCTTTTTATTTGAAAATTTCTTGCTAATAATCACCTTGCCAGAATCTACAGCGTTACTAGTAATTAAACTGTGATCATTTTGAATTTTCAAATTTTCGGTTACCATAGTTGGCTGGATTATGTTTCCATTCGAAACTTCTGTTCACTTAGCTGGCATGGACTTTTTGGACATTGTTGATTGAGCTGTTCCAGACATATACATAACGTCTATCTGGTTTAAGTCTGGAATAATGCTTGGCTTTATCACTTTCTCAACAATTAATTCTTCCTATAATTTTCCTTTGAAACCGCTAAATTGCCTTCTGTCATCCCTTGATTAAGGTCTGCTATAATTGCAAAACGCGAACCCGTTGCACCAGCATCTATTAAAGCCGTTTTCTTTGGCAAAACATCCCTTCTGGTATTAACTACATTAATTCCTCCTTGATTAGCATTTACTTTCGTACCCCCACTAGCGGTTTTTCCACCATGATTGGCATTTACTTTCGTAATTCCTCCTTGATTAGCATTTACTTTCGTACACCCACTAGCGGTTTTTCCTCCATGATTGGTATTTACTTTCGTAACTCCCCCATGATTAGCATTATTATTTGTAACTGTCTGCTTGTTCAAATTTGAATTCACCTGTAACGCCTTCTCATTGATTGCAGCGTTCGTCGGAGGAGTAACGAACTTCTGCTTCCTGCCCCGCTGATTGCGTTGGACTAACATCCATGACCCAAAAGCATCCCCTTCAACCGCCACCTTTTGCTTCACTGAGGATTTGCCTAATGCCTAATGCTTCATTGCTATGCAGCTGGACTGAACTCCATGTTGGTCATTGCTAGTTGAAGCTGGAGAAAGAGTGGGACATAGATCTCTTCTGTGTCCATACCTGCCGCATGCGAAGCAAATAAGGTGTAAACCTTCATATCCCACTGGAAAGATTCGATTACCAATTCGAAACTTGGAGAGGAAACCCTTACGCAGGTCTATTTCCACGCAAATACGAGCAAACTTAGCCCGTTCAGTTATCTCCCGCTCTTCAATATCTTCCCTCCTGATCGAATTCCTATCAATCTTGAGTGTTCGGCCAAATAGATTCCCTATGTTCCAAAGATGGTGTGATGTGTAGAATTCAATCGGAAGACCTGGGATTCGTATCCACACAACCAGCTTCCTAAAATTCTCATCATGAGGATCAAAGAAAGGGCGCCAGCGTTGTACCACCACATAATGGCCTGCCACAATCCAAGGGCCCTCATGAAGAACAAAATTAAAATCCTCAATTTCTGTAAATCGGAATAAAAAATAATCATTCTCCATATCGATGAATTCATAGGATCCAGATAAATTCCACATCTTTAGGAGCCTGTTCAAAAGAAATTTCATGCCCACTCGCTTCCCTAATAACTTCACTATCACGGCCATTCTCCAAGGTTTGCAACTCTCCTTATGGAGATCCTTTTCAAACCGGTAAGATGGACAGAAGGGATCATCTGCAACTTGCACACTTTCCTCCATAAACTGGAACTCCTCATCATCACTAATACTTAGCTTCTCCAACAAAATACTTTCCTCTACTTCTTTGGTACTTCCCCCCAATCCATTCAGCTGCAACAAAGTATCTTTGTATGGAATAACTCCCCTCTCCCCAACCCTGGATGGAGGAGTATTCCCTTCCAAATCTTTGGCTCTACTAATACTACGCTCCAACAAATCTTTTTCTTCCGGGGAAGGCTCTCTATGCTCACCGGAGACTACTCCTTCCATCCCCTCTCCCATAATTATCTTTGGTTTTCTCTAAGGAAAATCCTTATTTCTCACAACACTCCTCTTACTTCAATCTTCAACATGTCTTGCAAAAAGCATTTATTTATGGGACCCATGCCAATCAAAGGACTTCATCATGACATCATGTACCAAAACTTATCATATATTTGACAAACGTTAATCAAGTATATTGAGTCGAGGACTTTATTATCAATCAAATTAAATCAATCCGATTGGTCTGACGCATATAGGATTGATAAAAGCAATCAAATTAAATTAAGATAGAAGAGAATATTTTCTCTTCAGAATCATATTGTGATAAGGTAGATCCTTTTTTTTTATAAATTTCGAATTAATATATCTAAATAATATTAAAAAGAAGAATCCTTTTCTCAGATATCCATATAAAATATTAAAAAGGTGGATTCCTTCTTATTGCAAATTAAGATTAGACAAAAGGAGAAAAACTTAGCTTTTTTCCTGTGCTTGATTTGCTTCCTTTTTGTTAGACCCGATCTCAGCCACGGTCAGGGTCTCGGTCTCCTTCTCGACCGCAGCCATGATCTCGACAATGGTGGTGGTGGTCACAATTTTGATTTCTGCACCTATCTCGATCTCAGCACCAATCTCGATCTCTATCTTGACAATGGGTGACCGCTTCATTTTGAATTAAATAATGCCAATCAAAGGGGAGAGAAGCCAATTCATAAAATTCATAAAATGCAAAATAGTTGCCGCTCTATGAACAAGCCAACATATTGTCAATATAATATTTATATTTATTGATATGCCATTGATTAGGTAGTCAAAACAATTCAAACTTCAACTACCTGACCGTGACCTTGTTGGTCTTTCAGTAACTTTTATTTTTGAATTAAGAAAAGGCATATATGGAAAAATACATGTTACCATTTTTCTTAATGAATTTGCTGACCAGAATAATAGGATGACGGTGATGATGTCATATTTTAATAGAATTTTCATTTCATATTTGAACATGAAATATATCAATAACCGAAGATCAAATTGGTTGCTCCGGCATGATCCTTGCGGATCTTTTTCTCAAATATTAAAAGGATGTAAAATTTTAAAAAGGTAGATCCTTTTCAATAAATAATATTAAAAAGATGAATTCTTTTCTCAAATAAGATTAAAAAGATGGATCCTTTTTTCCTCTTCCACGCAAATTTAGAATTTTAAAAGGAAGGAGACTTAGCTTTTGTTCTTTGCTTCGAACTCAGCCACTATCTCGTCACGATCTTGATCTCGGTTTCATCATGCTCGTTTAGATTGACTTTCATATCTCGGATTGCGAACTCGGATCGGCCGTGAGCTGTTGATAAGCTTCATTTTTTAATTTTGCACCTATCGTATTAGGATTTGGATGTGGCGGCTGCTACGCTTTCACCACTATTGGGGTGGGAATAGAATTCCCCACAGACGGCGCCAATGTTCTGAAATGTTCTGTCTGAAAGACAGATGTCCAACCGATGGCTGGTATATTTTATGTAGGATCTAGGTGCCCTCTCCCATGTATCTATGAATGAGATACCCTTGAGGGTAGGCTGATCACTGTGCACAATAATAGTCGATATGATCAAGGCGTGGGGTGTGTGCACAGTGACAAGCTAAGAGAGAGGGTTTAGAGAGTGTCCGTACCTTATTGGTTTAACCCTGTATTTATAGATGGGTTACCTGAAGGAGTGTAATTCTGGGCCTCTTAGGAATATTGGGGGCCCAAGTCCAACTGCTTAGCTGTCTGGATAGGATTGTCATCAATAGGAGATTCCCTTCCTTTTGTGCTGTCCTTTATTGGTCCTTCTAGAATACGGGCCTTTGTCAGGTCCATAACAGTAAATATCCGGATATCTGATATCCCGATATTTGGTTGGAAATATCCGGATATCGGATATCCCGATATTTGGTTGGAAATATCCGGATATCAGATATCCCGATATTCAGTTGGAGATATCCCGATATTTTGGTCTGGACAGCAACGAACTTGTTTTAGTAAAAATTCGATATCTTGGGCTACAGAGCTCCAAATTGAGTGCCGTCTGAACCTATGTGAAGCGAACACATAGGGCTACAACTTTGTAAATTTTCGTAGCCATTAGATAAATGGTTTTATCGAAGTGTCTATTATAAGTCGCGTTTTGGTTGCTGGAAATTCTATTTATCATGGTAAAATATTGGAATATGAATATTGATATAATTGTTGGTCTAAAACAGATTGTGATTGTGCTGTTTGTGGACCTCGAGCTAGTGTGGACCTTGGTTTGGGTTTTTAGCTTGCGAGGTAAGTTTTCGTGTCCTCGGTTTAGCCATGTTGTGGTTCCACCATGTCCCATGGGGGTATGGTTATATGCATGCTGTGTTACATGCTTCGGATATTTGAAATGCTGTTGAGCTTTATGTGTAATGGCTTTTAATATGCATGTGTTGTTCCATCTTGACGGTAAGCCTGAGTATGTGGCGTCATACAAGACGGTGATCCGGGGTGGATGCAAGTAGCGTCTTGCACTATTTGTGGGTATCAGACGTATATAAATCCTGCATTTCTCTGGCTAGTAGAATAGAATTGACACACATGACATGATTATTTGCTGCATTGCACTATTTTAGAACTGATGATGATAAACTGCTTTTGAACTTATATTGCACATGTAAGTGAGCTTGGGGTGGAAGATCCTTGAGGACCCCTTGTCTTACTGAGATTTCTTGTTTAGAGATCTCACCCCACGTTTGGGGAATGCTTATTTCAGGTTCAGGTAGTATAGTGACTGATGCCTCTGGCAGCAGGAGGCCAGAGCTTAGCTGATTATGATATTATGCTGTATTGCTGCCATGCCTGGATTTGGATGTTGTTTATGTTTTCCGCTATGTATGTTTATGTTGTTGTTGAGACTGATGTTGGGCGTGTTGCCTTATTTGAGTGAGCATGGGGATTGTCCATGACACTTTATGTTAGTACTTTTAGATTGGAGTTGTATAAACTGTTAGATGGTCCGGTCTACGTTGTTGTAGTTTCGTGACTAGAGCCACACTTTTATTATCTTTGTTATGAGGTATTTCAGTTAGCTGTTTTATTGCAATTACATACAGGCGATGTTTTATTAATTGATTAATAAGCAAGTTGGTAATGATAATGACATCATAATTGAAAAGAAAAAGATATTCCGCATTTTTAATTAAGTGCTACTTAATACGATAGTATGATAACATTACCGGATATATACAGGGTGTTACATTTATGGTATCAGAGTAATGGTTCGAGGGAAAAGCCTGTATGTATTGCAATAGCTAGGATGTTTGGTTGTGTCTGTCTTGTGTGTTTACTCTGTCGAATCTTATTATGAAGATGCATACGTGATCACATTGCGTGGGCCTGATCAACTCACAATTTGTGTAACTTGTGCAGAGTCATGGTAAGATCCGGAAGAACACGAGAGACTTCTGAGGATCAACCCGATCCTATCCTGACTGCATTGGCTGAGATGCAGGCGGCTAGGTTAGCCGATCAGGAGGCCACTAGATTGGCCAACGCGGCAATGATGGATGCTATTCGCGAGGCGAACCGGATAGCCGCAGAAGAGGTTCGTGAAGCGAACCAGAGGACCACTGAGGATGTCCTCGAGGCGAACAGGATGGCGAACATGACGATGATAAGAGTCATGTTGGAGGAGATGAGGGCTGGTCCTGCTGTAGGCCAGGCACCACCGCCACCGCTGCCGCCGCCTCCACCTAGTGTTCAGGATGAGATCCTGAGTCACATTGGCAGTGCTGCTCATGTCGCCGAGACGAGGGAGACTCTTGTAGAGCCTGCTGAGGATCGTGATGTGATAGACCGCCGGCTAAATGCTTTCAGGAAGCAGAAGACACCTGTGTTTGATGGGTCTTTGGATCCTATTGCTGCTGCTAGATGGCTGGAGTCGCTGGACAAGATATTTCGGGTCATGCAGTGTACAGACCCATAAAAGCTGATGTTCTCGACTTACATGCTGGAGGGAGATGCCCATGAGTGGTGGACGAACACCTCTCGTGCTTATGAGATGCAGGGTCGTGTCGTGACAGGGCCATTCTTTGAGGAGTGCTTTTTGGGCAGATACTTTTCCTACGATGCGCAGGAGAGGAAGTAGGGGGAGTTTGATAGATTGGTTCAGGGCTCGATGACTGTTGACGAGCACCTGGCCAAGTTCAATGAACTGGTGAAGTTTGCGCACTTCCGGATGGTTCCTCCTACTCCGATGTTTCTGGCTGCTAAGTTCCGCAGAGGACTTAGTGAGGTGTTTGCTGAGCATTTAGCTGGAGCTGCTTCGAGAGAGTTTGGTACACTGGTTCAGCAGTGTAAGGACATTGAGGATGTCTGCATAGCGAGTAAGGCCAATAGGGCCAAGGTCGACGAGACCAAGGGGACTGTTGGTTCCACTCCTGTTCCTACGTCCTGGAAGGACAAGAGGTTTGCTGGGAAGGGCAAGGGTAAACAGTTGGCTACTAGGCAGGCGCCTGGTCAGTTTAAGAGGGCTCTTCACAGCAAGGGAGTGCTGCTAGGCCTCCTTCCACTCTGAGGTGTTCAGGATGTGGAAAAGAGCATGTGGGACGTTGTGCTTCGGGGCAGTTGGTTTGTTTCCTGTGTGGCAAGGAGGGCCACTTCTCTAGAGACTGTCTGTCGTCGACGGCGAGAGCGGCAGCTGTTCAGGCAGTTCCTTTGCAGATGGTTCTGATGGCTTCTGCTTCGGCACCTGCAGTGCCACCTTCAGTTGGGCGTGTGTACACTTTGGATAGGCAGTAGTCGGACCGCGCTCCGAACCTTGTTAGAGGTACTGTGTCTATTGGTGGTATTGTTGTTGATGCATTGTTTGACTCCGGGGCTACGCATTCGTTTGTTGCTACCCCGATTGCTTTGGGGCTTGAGTTGCCCATGTTTGTGCTTTCTCTACCGTTGCAGGTGACTACCGCCGCCAGAGAAATATGTGATGCTACCACTGTACATCGAGATGTTGTGTTTCAGTGGGAGGGCTGTGACTTCTCAGTAGATCTGATAGGGTTGCCGATGGCTATTTTGGAAATCATCCTTGGCGTGGATGGATTGTCCAATAGTTGATTGATTGATTGTTTGTTGTGCCTAGCGAGTGGTGATGTCTCCGTGTGATTCCACAGCCAGTTCCTCGCCTTTTATTGCTGCAGGCCAGGAGAGCTTGGCGAGCAGGGGCATTCGGATATTTCTTGTTGGGAGGTTTGGTGAGTGGGACACAGGAGGATCTCACTGGCATTCCTGTGGTGAAGGAATTCCTCGAGGTGTTCCTAAGTTTTCGCCACAGCGGGAGATAGCGTTCTCCAGTGAGTTGTTGCCAGGTGTGGACCTATTGCTTTAGCTCCATACCAGATGTCGCCACCAGAGTTGGATGAATTGAAGTAGTGTTCTGAGGGTCTTTCGGCGAAAGACTTCTTCGACTGAGTGTGTCTCCTTGGGAGCACCGGTCATTTTGTGGTAAGGTAAGAGGCCTTACGCCATTACTTAAGCGTGATGGTGCTCTGTTTGAGGATGTGAAATTCTCTTCAGGGAAACCGAGTGTGTAACACCTAGAATTGGTGGCAAGGCCATGTGTGATCTTGTATATGCGAGGCAGTGCATGTACAAGTAGCTTGTGAGTTGAGTGGTCTCTATGACTCTAGGATTTTATGTTGAGTTTGTTATGCTTCGTAAGTAGTGGGCATGTTAACACCAGGGATAGTGTTAAGCATAAAATGAGTACCATGAACTGTGATAATAAATCAATGTTATTTCACCTTTGACTAACTCTCAATTTTCCAGATACCATGGAGAGTGAGGTATACCGTTACATAGAGTTTTTTTTAGCTATTATGTTATTAAAATTTTGCAGGTGTACGTGAACTAAGGTACGTTACTATGTAAATGAGTTGGTTAACTAACATGTATTGGTGGAATTGAACATGATTATGATTTAGTACTTTGAAATGAATATGAATTTATTTTGAGAATATGGATTATAAATTGCTAGTCTTGTTGAAGTTAGAGTCATGGAATAGGACCCAACTCACTCGAGTGTTGTGTAGATTAGAGTTTGTGGGGTTAGGTCACCCTTATTGAGGGAATGACTGATGATCCCAGAGAATCGGATGACGTCATGACGTCATTGTGAAACTTCGAGTTCTGACAGTGACCTCTTTGTTTGAGGATGCACTTCTCATATTTGAGACTTTGAGAGTCGAGAATGAGCTTTTGGAGAAGAACCAAGATGGTGTGTCGTGGATTGAAGAAGGATATAGCGGTGTATGTGTCCAAGTGTTTGATTTGCTTGAAGGTAGAGATTGAACACCAGAAGCCGTTGGTAAGCTTCAACCTCTTGAAGTACCGTTGTGGAAGTGGAAAAATATTTCCATGAACTTCGTGATGGGTCGGCCTAAGACCCAGGTTAGTAATGACTCTTTTGGGTCATCGTGGACAGATTATCTAAGTCTGCCCACTTTCTTCCGGTAAAGGTGAGCTTCTCGTCAAAGCAGTTGGTCATACTGTCGTTCGCGAGATCGTGAGTCTTCATGGGGTGCCCGAGAGTATCCTCTGTGTTAGGGACCCGAAGTTCACATCTCGGTTCGGGGAGACGCTGCTAAGAGCTTTTGGAACTCAGTTGAGACTGAGTACAACCTATCACCCTCATACTGCTGGACAGACTGAGCGGACCCTCCAAATCTTGGAGGACGTGCCGAGGGCTTGCACCTTGGAACAGGGCCTCGCATGAGATAGGTACGTATCATTGGTAGAGTTTTGTGATTGTGTGTTCCTTGCTAGCCTGGGCATGGGACCCTACGAGGCGTTGTTTGGTAGGAAGTGTAGAACTCCTACCTGTTGGTCTGAGATTGGAGATAAAAAGAGTTGTTTGGATTGGACCTTATCCGATTTACCATCTGACGGGTTAGATGATCAGAGGAAAGCTGATGCAGGCGCTTAGTCGTCAGGAGGACTACGTTGATGTTGAGCATCGTTCACTGGAGTTCGGTAAGGGTGAGCACGTGTTTGTGAAGCTTTCACTGTCACTGGTGTTGTTTGGGCACTTGGAGTGAGGAAACTGAGCCCGCGATTCTTTGGGCCATACCAGTTACGTGGTAGAGTAGGATCTGTTTCCTACCGGTTTGCCTTGCCTTCGAAGCAATTGTGAAATCACCGGCAGAGATATCTCATAAAAGTTCTCTTTTATCAAATCAAAAGCAAGAATTACTTTCAATCTAATTTCACCATATGCCAACCAATGAATAGCATCATTACAAAACAATGATTGATTTTCATAATAATAGAAGGGAATATGGGGCACCTGAATTTCTTTCAATGAATTGGTTCTCAAAGAAAAAATGACCAAACAGTCTACCATATCATCATTATTAAAGGTTGAGAAAAGCACAACTATCAAATAATTATCAGTGGATGGATCATACCCGAAACCAATTAAGGGTTTAACCTCATTGTGATGTTCTTGCCCTATCTCAAAGTATGATAGGTCCCCGAGGAAACCAGTTGATGGGTTCCGTAGATAAAGATTTGGGTATCTTTCGATAAAGAAAAACCCTCTGCATGAACCCAAAATCTCAAAACTAGAAAAGATTTGACATACCTCCAGCATAACCTTTTAATTTTTTTAATAATATCATATATTTACTATATATATTATTCACTAAAAGACATATTCTGAGATCATGATTTGTAACATTAATTTTCAAAGTAATAGGACTGATGTTATTTTAACAAATAATAAATATTTATTTAAAATTTAAAATATAATATAAAATTAAATTAGCAACGAATGTGCAAATTATATTTATATATACATATATGAAAATTTCATGCGATTTTTATGAACATTTTCATGTGATCTTTATGAACATTATTTCTTGCGATGTTTCATGTGATTTTTCTGAACATTATTTCATGTGATGTTAAATTTGGTTTGGGCCCATAAATTTTTGTTTGCAACTTGGTAGGCTTTACATGACATATTAGGTTTTTTTAATTTTTATAATTGATCAGACATATAAATTAAGCCTTTAATAGACTAATAAGCCAATATAGACTCCAAATATTTTACATAAGCTTAGGTTATCAAAGTCAAAGTCTGGCCTAACTTGGCTCAATTTAAACCCCTAACCGTGACTTGTGAAGAACATCAACATAGAGGGACAGAGCAAATTTCACAATTAAAAAGAAAGATGGAACAATTAGCAACAAATAGCTAAAATCATTTAAATGACATTAGATCCACATAAATCATTTAATCAGCATTTAGATATTTTAGAAATTTTAAGAATACAAAAAATAAATAAAAATAAAGAAGTTGTTAATGGGTATGTACAAGAAATTTTCATACTCCATATATATACATATATCTTTATTGATTTTTTTTCTTTAACACTTTCCACTGATTAATCGTCAAAATTTCAATTCCTGTTGTGAAATCAAATACAAGTAACACCAAGCAACAATTCAATTTCATTACCAATAGCAATTGTAGCTCTACGTTAAAATAATTTTATTTTTTTTAAAAAAAAAGTAAACGTAAAACAACACTCCATTTTTCAAAAGAAATAAAATTAATAAATACAACCACACAAAAAAAAGTTGTAAATAAAAAAATGGGGCATGGATTTCACTCATGTTTGAAACACTCAATAAACAATTATAATCATCAAAGACAAAGGATTTCTCTTTTACATGGTTCAAAAATGTAAATCGATTTTTTTCCTAGCGGACAATATAATTACCAACGACGCATATTCCAATTAACATGTATCCGTTAAATCTTGAGAAAGGAACGGAACATCGTATCTTGACACATAATGGCTAGGTTCCGGGTGGTGAGTGCAAATAAGAAAAAAAATTAGAAGAAAACCTTAATTGAAAAAAGATGAAAGAAAAAGAAGAAATTAAGAAGAAAGCAATCTGTTATCACACGCAAAGCAGCTCAAAATCTTCGTCTAATACCACTGTTACAATATTAGTTAGGGCCAATTTACAATTTTAGCTAGAGACCCAATTATAATTACTTATATAATTATATATAATAAATAAAATTTGCTAAAATGTAGCTGGAGCTCGGGCCCTACCTAAATAAAATATGGCTACTGTACATGCCACATTTAGGAGAGATTTAAATATCTTCAACCCTGACCCGTTCCATACTCCGAAATAGTACCATAACCATCCAAAGAGTCAATGCTTATAGAGATACCAGGTTTAGCCAACTCACCTCAAAAAGGTAATTAAGGTTAAAAAGTGGTTATTTAAACCCCCAAAGTTGAAAGTTATGAAAGTTAAAGAAGCACCTTTGGCCTTCATGGCACCCGGGTTAAAATTGCAAAAGCAATATATTTAAAAAAAAAATTGAAGCAAGAGTAAACATTTTTTAGTTATAAGCGCATTCATGGGCATGACTACACAAAGGTATTAAAAATAAGATAAAATAATATGCTAAAGTAATCCTCTCCCTGCCCCCTTTACCCCATTCAATGTATTTTTACTATTTCAAGGATTTGAATTTTGTTTGTGTCCTTTATGCACTATATTTTAGTCTATCAAGAAGAGAAACTACGCACAATTTGGCAAAGCTTTCATGGTGGTTGTGAAATGCATTTGTAATCCAGCACACTAAATACACAATTAACATACGCTGCTAAAATAGATCAAAAGTTAAGTTGAAGAAAAACAAATGATGTCACAATAACTTGACAAGCAAGCCCTTGAAAATTAAATAAATAAAAAGAACAAGTCAAATACTGTTTCCATTATTAAGCTGTGAACTTGGTAACAGTGTTCAGCAATAAAAAAATTGTTGAAACTACAGTAAATTAAGCATTACAGTAAATTAAGCATTCCTATTTCTTCTGATCTGGTTCTTTTGAGGTTGTTTCATAGGGAGTGAAAGAAGACTCTCTGTATACGCAGCTACTTCAAATCCACTCAGATCATCGAAATAATATTCACAACGTTCAAGAAATTGTCCTTTGTCATTAAATTTCATCAATTCTCCATCATCAAAACTTAATGCAACAAGTTCACCACCTTTGGCCATGCATGCAGCGGAAAGGTTCCTAGCAATCTCAATCATAATCCAAGATGACTGCAATTTATATTTTTTCATAATCCACACTATAGTTTTACTACGATCAAATTGACATAAACAGAGACATCCTCCCATAGTTCCCAAATTACAAAATGAAAATCCAATTGTGAAATCACCATCTGGCAGAGATATCTCATAAAAATTCTCTTTTATCAGATCAAAAGCAAGAATGACTTTCAATCTATTTTCACCATAAGCCAACCAATGAATAGCATCATTAAAAAGCAATGATTGATTTTCAGAATAATAGAAGGGAATATGGGGCATCTGAATTTCTTTCAATGAATTGGTTCTCAAAGAGAAAATGACCAAACGGTCTGCCATATCATCATTATTAAAGGTTGAGAAAAGCACAACTATCAAATAATTATCAGTGGATGGATCATATCCAAAACCAATTAAGGGTTTCACCTCATTGTGATGTTCTTGCCCAATCTCAAAGTATGATAGGTCTCTGAGGAAACCAACTGATGGGTTCAGTAGATAAAGATTTGGGTATCTTTCGATAAAGAGAAACCCTCTACATGAACCCAAAATCTCAAGACTAGGACGTTTACCAGGCTTTGGAGGTCGGAGAATGACGCTTGCATCAGTATGAAGAAATGCATCCACATCTAGGGATCGAGTTTCGGAACCAGAACGCTCTATCAGGAGAAGCTTGTGGGAGGGTGAAGCAGATAGGTTATAATGGGATTTTGCAAAGTGAGGATCAGAGATGAGAGAAAGCCATGATTTGCACACACATTTGAATCGAACAAGTGACTTCACAGGTAACCTCAACAGGATTTCATAAATGATATCCCAGTGGAGGTTACTCTCCCACCTCCTCCTTTTCATGTTTCGTTTATTCAAACTGGAATCAGGGTTTAGATTATGAAATGTGAGAACGGGGTTAGCATATTTTTATATAGGGGATACCATCTATCTTTTTAAAGAGGATAAAAATTATATCTTTTTAGATTCTAACCATTGATTTTCGTCCATCAACGGTTAGTATCTAAAAGGATATAAACTTATATCCTTTAAAAGGATAATTGTTTTTCCCTTTTATAAATCAAATCCTTTGAAAATGGGGTTGAGCTGTAAATTAAGATATGTTTATGAAATGTTACAACTGTAGAAATTAAGACGTAATTATATGATGATATAATTATAATGGAATGAATTAAGTTAAAAGGAAAAAATATAATTTGAAATATATTTTTCCTTTTAATTTAATTTTAAATATCTCGTGAGATTTCTATAGATATAATTTTTATATTTTTTAATACTTTTTTTTTAAAAAAATTTCTTAAATATAATAAATAAGGAAATTTTTTTCCTTTTTATTGTATCATATCACATCATTATAAGTTATTATTCTGTGTTTGTTTTCTTTCCTAAATAACAAAATCCCAGTAATTTCGTCATAAATTTGAGCAACTACATATATGACAAGTAAATTTGGGTTCACCAATAATTTTTCTTCTGGGTGGTGAGGGGTTGTTATCTATGATTAACGAGAAGGGAACTTCATATTTATAAAGAGTAAGAAAACCATTCAGCAATGGCCCAAAATAATACTCTTTTTCTAAATTCTTTTTATAAAAAAACATGACCAATTTATACGATATTAATATAAAGAGTAAGAGTAAACATGACCAATTTGAAGTAAATTCTTCAAAAAATTTGCCACGTGTAATCAAAACAATGATTTGTATTTTTTTGAAAAGCGTAAACATTCAATCTTAAGCAAGTTTTTTAAAATATTTTAAATTAATAAAATTAATTTGAATTCTAATTTTGAATTTTGAGGTTGAAATCAGTGATTTAAATCCCGCTCCCGGGTTGACCCGGGTCAACCTTGACCCCTCCCATCTGAGGATTGGGGTAACAAGTTGGACCCTATATGCACATCGACCCCTTCGACTCCCAAATTCGACTCGGTTTCAGTGACTCCCGGGTCAGAGGGGTCATAGGGAGTAATTGTATGTTTTTTTTTAAAGAAAATTTCATGAAACAACGTCGTTTTATTAAAAAAATAAAGTAAAAATGTTTGTAAACCTAAATCTAATCGTTCTCTTCTCTCTGAGCAACCTAGACTTGTGATATCTTGATAATTTGGTATCATTAGAATATGAGTTTTGTACTTTGGTATCTTTATACTTTTATTAGATTGTGTAATATTGATTTATGGTTGTAATTGATAAATTATGTTAAGTATATTTTGAACTTTGATGATTGGTGATTTGTTTTTTAATATTTTCATATAGGATATATATATTTCTATTTTTTAATATATAAAACTGGGTCAACGTAGTGTGACCCCGTGACCCCCCGGCTGAACCCGTGACCCCTGACCTCGGCCGGGTCGATGTCCGGGCCGAGTTTTTAAACACTGGTTGAAATTTGAATTTAAATATAATATAATCATAAACTTAGATTGATATTAATAACAATGAAAAAAATTAATTAATTAAATTGATTGATTCAAATTAGGAAAACCAATCAATAAGATAAAAAAAAAGTAAATTACCTAATATGTTTGGGAAGTGATGGGGCGCTAATCAAGGGGGTTGAGTAGCTATCATATTTAGTTTTTCTTTTTCCTTATTTAAAAGAGGCATTTTTTTATTTTGCTCTGTTTATAACCCTGGTCAAAAATTACACACTACTGTAGTGGCCCGATCTCTCTCTCTTGAACAAACCCTAACTACCACTCCCCTTTGTCCATTATCTTGAGTTTTATCAACCACTCTTGAAGGATCTTATATCTATACTATATTTTAATTCAGAGCCATTCTATGTAAAGTTTTGCCACGTGTAATTCATACAATGATTTGGATTCTTTTGGAAAGTGTAAACTTTTCATCTTAAGCAAGCTTTTTAAAAAAATTAAACTAATAAAATTAATTTGAATTATAATTTTGAATTTTGAATTTAAAATTTTAATTTAAAAATAGTCATGAAATTAGATACGATGACAATGGACAAAATTAAGAAAATCAATTAATTTAATTAATTGGCTGAAATTAATTTGATTGATTGGGACAAAATAGGGAAACCAATCAATTAGATAAAAAAAATGAAATTATCGAATATGATTTGGAAGTGAAAGGGCGCTAATCAAGGGGGTTGATTAGCCATCATATTTAATTCTATTTTTATTTATTTAAATAAGATATTTTTATTATTTTGCTCTATCCAAAACCCTAGCCGAACATTACTCACAATTGTGGCGGCCTCTCTCTCTTGAACAAACCCTAGCCGTCACTCTCCCTTGCCCCTTATCTTGAGTTTTAGCAACCTCTCTTGAAGGATCTTCGATCTATACCATATTATAACCCAGAGTCATTATGTGGAAAGTTTTACAACGTGTAATTCATAATTTGAATTCTTTTGAGGGGAAGGATATTGTGGCAACCAAGTTGTGTTACTACCAAGTGACTACCAATCAATCTCACCGTTAGATCGATTATGTTGATCCAACAATTATATTTATTTCCATCTTTGTATGGTCATAATTCCCCATATTTAAAGTGAAAGCATTAAATATGAGAAATCTGAAAGTTGGAAATGGCCTTGAAGGCCGATGCATGCTGGAGGGAAAAATAAAACTTTTTCATTGCGGAACACACATGCATTCAAGATCATGCTTTAGGAAAGCATGATGTTACCTTGTTCGTGAAAACTCGTGATGATCAAGGTAGGTCTAAAGGGTTCAGACCCTCTAACGTTGATCCACACCACCCACTGCGTCTAGGTGCAAGAACTCCTTCTTGTGAAACCGCCAAGTGATCACTACAATGAGGCTTGCTAAGCGCACACTGTGTGAAGAGAAAGGCTAGGTAAAAGTGTTTGAAAGAGTGAAGCTTCCAATGTGAAAACTTCACAAAAAGTGGCGCAAGAGAGGAGAAGAGAATGGCTTGGTTGGTTTTCTAAAAACCCTAGAAGGAACATATATATAGAGGCGCACAAGAGGAGCCTATTTGTTAAAAACAAATCAGATTTTTAATCAATAAAAATCCCTTCCAAAAGGGCGCTCCATCAAAGAGAGAGAATATGATTTGTTGCAAATCAAATCTCATCAAATCTTGCCAACAACATCCTATCATATCTTTATGATATATTAGGTTCAAAACCTAATCAAATATCTGATCATAAATCATCATATAATCAGTTATATGGTGCGCCCCATATAGCCTAAATAATGACCAGATACATTTGAGTAGTTGCATTCAAACTTGAATCAAATCACTCAAATATTCTCCCAACAGATCGTATTTTCTGGAGCTGATTCTGATGACTAACCAACAGCCAAATCAGCACCCCAAATCTTCTTAGATTATGTCCAAAAGATTTCCTCTTGATATGTTCCAACAAGATCTCATCTTATCCTTTTGTTATGAAACAACTTTTCATAGCCAATTCAAATTCGAATTTCAAACATTTGAATTCAAACTTTCAAACACTTAAATTTTAAATTCAAATTTCAATTCTAAATTCAAATTCAAATTTCAAAATTCAAAATTCAAATTTCAAATTTCAAAATTCAAAATTCAAAATTCAAATTTCAAATTCCAAATTCAAAATTCGAATTTCAAAATTCAAATTTAAAATTCAAATTTCAAAATTCAAATTTCAAATTTCAAATTCAAAATTTAAACATTTGATAATTAATTTAACTAATTAAATTAATTAGTAATGACTTGGACTATCCAAGCCCATTACTTAGATCCATGTGCCCTCCACCCTATCTGTGGAGTTCCAAACTACTTCTTGGGCTAATAACAATTGTTAGGCCCAATACCATTAATGCTAGAGCATCTAGACAATTAGGTGTTAGTGTATGACCCATTAGGTCCAACATAGCCACTGACATAAATGGGCTTGGGCCAAATAAGCCCACAACCCATCTAATGACAACACAGAGCACTAGCAATGCTTTGTTGCCCCAGAACTAGTTAGATTAGTGACTTGATCATCCTATTGCACATATTTGGTTGCCGTATATATTTCCTTTCGTCTCGGTTACCTTCCCATAAAACCTAGGGTAAGGAAGCGTATCAACCCTTGTGGTTTAGGGTAAGCTTTATTCGAAATAGGGAATCTTCAATTTACAGACTCTAAAGGCAGATCATCTCATGATCTCTTTTACTATGCATAGATTCCCGAGTCCCTGTAAATGTCATCCTGATTTCTCCAGTTTACAGATAACCTAATCTCTCACAGAGATTTGACGAATTCCTTCAGCTTATCACCCTAGCCCCGTGTTCTTTCAGGACAAGCCCAACAGTATACCTATGAGTCTCCATGTTTCAGGCAGACGAGGTGCACAATCAAAGCATGCCTTCTAGAACACAGTCTAGGTAATAACTTCTGGTCTTAGGAAAGACATACCCAAATATAAAGAGACTACTCTAATGATACTCTCTGTGAGAGTTCCTCATAGAGTCTCTTTGTAGGTCTGTTCAGTGCGAGCTATACCCTTATAGGTCCACCCACGACTTTAGCTAAGACATCTCCATATCTGTAGCACATGAGGTCTATACCTTGTATCCATATACAAATAGATAAGTCGTGTTAGTCTTACCCGAGATTACTGACCCCATTCTCAGTATCTATAGACTAGGAACATAAAATTAGGAATAAACATCCGGTATTCTTGAATCCTCATGATTGTGATCTCATCACAGATACTCAAGAGATACCTATTTTATTCCACGGGGTTTATCAAGTTATTCATAATATATTACCATTAATATCGAGACAGAATTATGAAACAAGATAAAGAGTGCTTTTATTTATTTGTGACAATATTAAAAAGGCCTACATCTATGTCCTTATTTAATCATAAGATTGTCTCTAGGACACCCAAATACTAACAAGCTCCCACTTAGCCTAGAGCCAATCAGACCTAAGTCGTATACCCAAAGCCTCATAATGACTATCATGTTTTCTCTGAGAAACATCCTTTGTCAGAGAATCGGCCAGGTTATCATCTGTGGGAACATAATCCATCTTTACATCCATTCTATCAATGATTTCTCTAATCAGGTGATATCTGCGGAGCACGTGCTTAGATCTTTGATGAGACCTAGGTTCCTTTGACTACGCAATGGCTCCAGTGTTGTCGCATAGCAACTGTATGGGCTCATCCACGCTTGGAACCACCCTAAGTTCATATATGAACTTCTTGATCCACACGGCCTCCTTAGCCGCTTCTGAAGCAGCTATATATTCAGCTTCTTTCGTTGAATCTGCTGTTGTCTCCTGCTTGGAACACTTCCAAGATACTGCCCCACCATTTAAGGTGAATACGAACCCTGACTGTGACTTGCAGTCATCTTTGTCACTCTGAAAGCTAGCATCAGTGAACCCTTTCACTGTTAGCTCATCAACCCCACCATAGACCAGAAACACATCCTTAGTTCTTCTTAAGTACTTAAGGATGGTCTTCACTGCCGTCCAGTGACCTTCTCCAGGGTCAGACTGGTATCTGCTCGTAATGCTTAAAGCATATGAGACATCTGGTCTCGTACATATCATGGCATACATGATGGACCCAATAGCCGAAGCGTATGGTATTCCACTCATGTGATCCTTCTCAGGCTGTGACTTAGGACACATAGCCTTTGAAAGATGTATCCCATGACTGACAGGTAGAAAACCCCTTTTCGACCCTTCCATGCTAAACCTCTTTAGCATCTTGTCAATGTACGTGGATTGAGATAAACCCAGCAGCCTGTTTGATCTATCTCTATAGATCTTTATACCAAGTATAAAGGCCGCCTCTCCCAAATCTTTCATGGTGAAGCTTTCTGAAAGCCACTCTTTCGTTGTTTGTAATGTGGGGATGTCATTTCCTATAAGCAATATGTCATCTACATAAAACACTAGGAAGACAACATTACTCCCACTAACCTTCCTGTAAACACAAGGTTCATCCTCGTTCTTGATGAAACCGTTACTCCTAACGACCTCATCAAAACGAATATTCCAACTCCTTGATGCTTGCTTTAGCCCATATATCGACCTTTGAAGTTTGCATACCATATGCTCCTGATCTTTGATTACAAAGCCTTCAGGTTGTGTCATGTACACTTCCTCCTTCAAGAAGGCGGTCTTGACATCCATTTGCCAAATTTCATAGTCGTGATATGCCGTTATTGCAAGCATGATCCTAATAGATTTGATCATGGCAACAGGTGAGAAAGTCTCATCATAGTCAACTCCTTGTCTTTGACGATACCCTTTCGCAACCAACCTAGCTTTGTAGGTCTGAACGTTGCCATCTGCATCAGTCTTTCTTTTAAAGACCCATTTGTTACCAATAGGAACTATTCCTTTCGGTTTAGGAACCAAGGTCCATACCTTGTTTTGATACATCGAATCCATTTCAGATTCCATGGCTTCGAGCCATCTAGAAGAGTCAACATCCTTGACTGCCTCTTCGTAGTTACTTGGTTCATCATCCTCGACGGTTTGCTGATTCTTAATCACAAACCCATACCTCTCAGGTGGATGGATGACCCTCGTTGACCTACGGAGTTGTGTGTTTACTTCTCCATCGGAGAACGTCGCTTGCGGAGCAGACTCGGTTTCCTCAATCTGTTCTTGTGGTTCTTGAACTTCTTCAAGATCAATCTTACTCCCACTGGCTCCTTGAGAGATCAAATCCTTCTCAAGGAACTCAGCATTCTTGGATACAAACACTTTGTGTTCATCCATAGAGTAAAAGTAGTATCCTTTAGTACCTTTAAGATACCCCACAAAAAGACATTTAGTACTCTTAGCACTAAGCTTGTCTGATGCCAATGTCTTGACATAAGCAGACGATCCCCAAACCCTGAGATAACTCAGGTTGGGTCTCTTACCATTCCATATCTCATATGGTGTGGTCTGAACAGATTTAGACGGTACCCTATTTAGAAGGTATGCCGCTGTGTCTAAGGCATATCCCCAAAACGATTTTGGAAGTTGAGTCTCACTCATCATAGACCTTACCATGTCTAACAAGGTCTTGTTTCTCCTTTCGGAGACACCATTTTGGTGTGGTGTGTAAGGAGCGGTAAACTGCGAGAGAATTCCATTCTCTCTCAGATAATCCTGAAATTCATGGCTCAAATATTCACCACCACGATCTGATCGTAATGTCTTAATTATCTTGCCATGATGTTTCTCTACTTCACTCCTAAACTCTTTGAACTTTTCAAAAGCTTCAGATTTATTTCTCATCAGGTACACATACCCAAATCTTGATTTGTCATCCGTAAAGGTAATGAAATAGGAGTATCCTCCTCTAGCCTCAATAGACATTGGGCCACAAACATCAGTGTGAATGAGTTCTAATAACTCACTAGCCCTATGACTCTCAAGCCCCTTGGGCTTGTGACAAGTCATTTTCGCAGCTAGACAAGATTCACATTGTCCATAGGATTCCAAATCCATAGAATCTAGGTATCCATCTGCATGCATCCTAGACAATCTTGTTTCGTTTATGTGCCCTAGTCTACAATGCCAAAGATAAGATTGATTATCTATCCTAGGTCGTTTCATAGCTACATTGAGCACTTCAGTTCCCATTTCCAGAACATACAATCCATTTATTAATGAAGCAGTACTATAAACAATATCATTCAAAATAATAGAAAATGTACCATTCTTAATACTAAAAGTAAAACCATCTTGTTCTAAACAAGAAATAGAAATAATGTTTCTAGAAATGTTCGGAACATAAAGACAATTATTCAAATGCAATAAAAGGCTCGTAGGCAAAATAAGGTCGGCATCTCCAACTGAATGAGCAGCAACCCTTGCTCTATTGCCAACTGAATGTTAGAACCCTAGATAGGAATATCAGGTTTTCATCCTGAAAGGGGGTAGGATAACGGTTCGTATGCATGCTAAGAATAGATGTGTATTGAATTGTAGATGCTTGAATTATAGTGTTCATTGCTTAATTCTCATGAGGGGTTACTAAGGAATTAGGATTCCAATTGAGATTAAAGGGTTAAATTGCCAAGGGATTGGGATTTAACTAATTATTCTAGATGATAATTATCTGAGTATTTATATAAATAAGTATTTTTAAATCAATCCAAAGTAATAAGTGGGGATCATATGGTGAGTGCGCTCTGGCTACAATGCTTTTCTCATTTTTATAAATCAAATCATTCTTGTTCTTATTTTTATTCTTCATCACAGAAAAATTACAAAAACAAGTCTTTATTTCAGTTCTCAATTTTACACAACTCGACATTATTTGTCACAAACAAACTCTTTTGAACCTTTCCATTCTTGAAAGGAATATTAATTGATATTCTACTCAATCCCTATGGAGACGATACTCTACTTACTTTCTATATTACTTGTGCGATCGGTATACTTGCCAGTTAGCATCAAGTTTTTGGCGCCATTGTCGGGGATTGGCGTTTCTTATATCAATTAATTTTGATTTTTAAGATTGGATTTTTTTTATTCTTTTTTTTTTATATTTGAACAGTGCTACTAATCTCTTTTCTGAGTTGTATGCGAGGTAAAGAGCCAGAATTTTCACTTGATTTGGAGATTACCAAGACTGAAAAGAGATACAAAAAACTTGTTTGGCAGAAGCTTGCATTCGGCAAGTTAGAATGTTGTCAACAAATGGGAGCTCAAGTCTTCCCATATTCAATTGGTAGAGAGAGCTCAGTTTGGAGGAGAGAATAATGAAGATCCTCATAGGTTTATTGACAGATTCTTGATGATCTGTGACTCCACAAAACATCCCCAGGTGTCTAACGAGGCAATCCAATTGAGGATGTTCCCTTTCGCTCTTAAGGGAAAGGCTCTTAGTTGGTTGGAACGATAGCCTGCTGCAAGCATTCCAACCTGGGATGATTTATCATAGAAGTTCTTTGCTTAGTTCTTCTCGATGGAGAAGTACAACCAGATGGTGAATGATATCACCAATTTCACTCAATCTGAGGGTGAATCAATGTGTGAAGCAAGGAACCGGTTCAAGGACTTGATGAGAAGGTGTCCTCAATATAACCTGACTACTGGTAATCAGGTTAGAATCTTCTTCAATGGTTGCAAACCTGAGGTTCGGATGGTGTTGAATGGTGCAGAAGGAGGCACTATTAAATCTCTGAGAGCAAACGAGACGCTTGAGCTGATTGAGAGGATGGTTGCCAACGAAAACCAAGTGTTGTCAACAAAGCCTAAGAGAGGTATCCTTCAACTGGAAGGTAATGATGCGGTGCTGGCTGAAAACAGTTTGTTATCTCAGCAGGTAGCAAACTTAACATCAAGGCTTGACAAGATGCAGCTTGCTAGTGTTCAGACTAGAGTTGCTGCTGTTGTGTGTGAATATTGCCAGGACAATCATGAGTCTAATGAATGTCCTTTGATGCCTTCTGATTCACCTCAATAAGTACAAGTGAATGGCGTTTGGTATGATCAAAGACCTCCGCCACAAAATACTCCAAGAAATCAGAATTTTCCTTCTGGAAATAGCAATTTTCAGAGGAGAGGTCAAAGAGGTGGTCTTGATTATAGTTCTAACAATTATCTGCAGCCTCCACCAATTCCAGCTAAGGAACCATCTGATTTGGAGAAGCTAGTGGGACAGATGGCTCAACACTCCAATGCCTTCATGGAAGAGACTAGGGCTAATACCAAAAACATGAGTGCTTCTATCAGAAATCTGGAGAATCAAATTGGCCAGCTAGCCAAGCACATTGCTGATAGAACTCCAGGTACTTTTCGTAGTAACACAGTCACCAATCCAAAGGAAGATTGCATGGCCATCACAATTAGAAGTGGTAAAGTACTTCCATCTCCTGAGATTGAAGAGAAGCTGGATACTGCAGGTAAACCTGAAAAAGAAATTGAAAAACCTGCTAAAGTTGTGAAGCCTCTGCAGAAAGGTGAAAAAGAAGAGCAACCGATTGTTGCTGAAAAAAAGAAATTTGAATTGAATCCTGATTATGTAAGAGCCATGGCACCCTATCCTGAAATATTCAAGAAGGATGATCAAAAGCAACAGTATGGAAGGTTTCTTGATATATTCAAGAAGTTGAATATCAATCTTCCATTTGCTAAAGCCTTGGCTAATATGCCTAATTATGCCAAGTTTATGAAGGACCTGTTGTCAAGAAAACACAAGCTGCAGGAATGCCAAACGGTGACACTCACTGAGAAGTGTAGCGTTATCATTACGAAGAAGTTTCCTCCTAAGCGTCATGATCCATGGAGCTTCAATATTTATGTTGAAATTGGTAACACCAAAATTGGCAGGGCATTATGTGATCTAGGGGCTAGCATTAATTTGATGCCCCTTTCTGTTTGTAATTCCTTGGAGATCACCGAGTTGAAGCCTGCTTTGGCATCTCTTCAACTTGCTGATAAGTCTGTAAGGAAGCCTGGTGGAATAATAGAAGATGTTCTTGTGAAGGTGGACAAGTTCATCTTCCCTGCTGATTTTGTGGTGCTGGATATGGAAGGGGGAGCTGAGATGCCTCTTTTACTGGGTAGACCTTTCTTAGCTACATCTCGTGCCATGATTGACGTTGAGAATGGGAAGCTAGAGTTAAGGATGAATGATGAGTCCATTACTATCAATGTCTTTGACTCTATGAAACAATCTTCTGGCAAAAGTGATTGTTTTAGACTCGAGCAAGTGGGGAAGGAAGAAAAATCTTCTAGTCAAGAGCTTGATGAAGAACTTGAGGCACATAAGATTGTTCCTGCTAAGGAAAAAAAGAATGTAGTGTTTGAGGTTCCTGAAAAAGCAGATGATTACAAAGAAGATGGTACCTCAAAAGTGGAATTGAAAGAGCTTCTCAAACTCTAAAAGATGATGTCAAAGAGGTGAGGACGCCTTAAAGGAGGCGTAATCCTACAAAGAAGAAGGCAAAGAGAAAGGAAGTGGTGAAACTCTTTGATACGAGTTGGAAGAGACACCGGGAGCTGAAGTTTGACAAGAGACACCGAGACTCTATCTCTCGGAAAAATCAATGCTTCAAAGAGTTCCTCACATGGATTCATGGTCTGAATCAAATCTAGGAATGGTGGTCTCATACACCTAGGCATCCAGTACCACCGGATCCTCCATTTGCTGAGTCATCCCACGCTGCTGAAGGGGATGACATGGAGGGTTGATTATATCTCCTTGCTGACGGAGATTTTGTATATTAGTTTATTTTTTGGTTTCGCATTTTTAGTTACTTTGTGTTAGTATATTTCTCTCTGATGTTTTAATGTGCGCATTATAGTTTATTCTATATGCCACTGTTTGTTCCATTGTGCAGGTTTTTCTTCTTTCTTGTGGTTTAATTATTGCTGAGGACAGCAATTCTCTAAATCTGGG
The DNA here is from genome assembly GCF_033153095.1 of Gastrolobium bilobum. Lineage (NCBI taxonomy): Eukaryota > Viridiplantae > Streptophyta > Magnoliopsida > Fabales > Fabaceae > Gastrolobium > Gastrolobium bilobum. The sequence continues at coordinate 86,722 of NW_026896737.1, read as the reverse complement.
ATGGTAGGCTTGGATCTTAGAACTGCTGCAATTCTTCTATTAGGGGAGATATTCTAACTTTTTTTAATTTTCTTAGTTATTTTTGTAGTATTTTGTGTGCCCTTGATTTTTTATTTTTTTTAAAAATGATCTGTTTTTCAAGTAATTCTCAGGTTTAAGTGTGCTTATCTAGTTAATGTGCTTGACTGAATTCTTGGAAGCATGTTGTATGACTTTATGGCACAACATTGCATAGGTATAATTAGATTACATGATTGCTCGTTTGTCTGAACTGATGTTGTGAAATTCTGATAATGTCTGAGGTCAATTTTCTTGAGCCTATATTGATACCATAGCTGTGAGGTTTGAGCTTAAACACTGAATTTTCTTGTTGAGAGACCTCACTGTTGTAACACTCTAGAACTTGATATGTTTCTCTGTAATGCATGCATTGGTTGATATGATAAAGGCATTTTGTTCTTGTTAGCTAGTGGCCAAAATAAACCACCTGTATGAAAAATTTTCCATTTCTAACCCCCTTGAGCCTGAACTTATTTGTTGCTAAATGACCTATGGCCTGATTGATGGCTTAGCTTATATCCAAGTGACTTACCTTGATTGAGATTGAATTACTAAAATGTTGAAAATAAAACAAAGAAATTGAGGTAAGCTCCACAAAGAACAAGTAATTAGGGGATGTAAATTTCATCTGTGCCCTTAAAGAAAAAGTATGAAAAAGAAAAAGGATGAATGTGCATAAAAGGTGGCTGAAAGGAATTAATTCCCGAAATTCTGTGGGAATGTTAGTGGAGCAAAACTATTGAGTTGAATGTGTTAAAGAGAAATAATATCAGTTTTTCAATCTCATTTTTGTTTGAGCTACTATCTATATATTCCTACCCTTCAACCCGGCCAAGTTACAACCTGTAAAGTCCTTTTGATCAATTGATGCATGTGTTTAATTCTTCAATTTTAAGAATTTTTGAGAATATGATCAAGCCTATGGTAGTGTTATAGCTGTGATTGATTGAGTGATCATGATACCCTTAAACACTGAGTGTGCGTGAATATTATTTATCTGTGTGAAGGGTAATCAATGTAGACTTGTATCTTTAAGAGGCTGATGACATTGTTGGAAGCTTATGATACTGGGACAGTCATGCATGACATATTGTGTCTGAGAGTGTCTATGGATTGTCATGTTGGATTAATTGAATATGTCCTGGATTGAGTCTTATACATTGCTAGAGACAACAACATTTAAATCTGGGAATGATTTGATGTGCCTCTGGCAAGTGTGGTTTTCTGTGTTAAAATTGATAAGAATTGAGTCATAAAAGAGCAATTTAAATATATATTTGCTAATTATATTGATTCTTTCTATGTCAATAATATTTCTCACTTATTGGTTGCGTTATACAGGTAAAAGGAGTGAAAATTACAAATTATAAAAAGCCTGTTGACGCAACTCCACACAAGTGTATCACATTACAATTTCCAGCAACATGGCGCGGACCGACACCACACTGGCATGGACCTGCGCCAGTTTACAAACTGTGAAGCGGACAATTGCATGTGGCGCCTAGTGGCACCAAATTGGCGCCAACTAGCGCCAAAATCATGGCCAATTCATGGCGCCAACTAGCGCCCAAATTATAGAAAGGATGGCGCCAACTAGCGCCCAAGGAAGAAAGAGAATGGCGCCAACTGGCGCCAAGTCACGAGGAATCCGATTCCGACTTTTGCAATTGGACAGTGGCACCGCGCGGGATGGCGCCGGGTTGCGGGAAGGAGTATCTTGTTTTGTCAAGGGTATTTTTGCAAGAAAGAAGCGAGATTATAAATAGGATCCTTATGACAGAATTAGGAATCCAGACCTATTCCACTGAGAGAGACGACGGTGGTACTCCGAGAGGAATCTGAAGATCAAGTTTCTTTTCTTCTTCTTCGTTTAATTTATCAGGTTTATGTTTTTATTGAATATTGGATTTTTAGCCATGATTATGTTTGGCTAGTTTACTTTTTATTGTAGTTAGGGTCACAAACCCTATGTGAACCCTTGTTACGACGGATTGGTTTATTTCTACTCGTTTATATAAAGTTCTTTATTTTTACCTTGTGCGAAATCTATATTCTATTTATTAGAATTGTTCAATCTGATAGTTGAGGATAGTTTGAGGGTTAGAACCCTAGATAGAAATATTGGGGTTTTCATCCTGAAAGGGGGTAGGATAACAGTTCGTATGCATGCTAGGAATAGATGTGTATTGAATTGCAGATGCTTGAATTATCGTGTTCATTGCTTAAATTGCTTAATAATTAGAATAAATAATTATTCTAGATGATAATTATCTGAGTATTTGTATATATAAGTATTTTTAAATCAATCCAAAGTTATAAGTAGGGATCATATGGTTAGTGCGCTCTAGCTACAATGTTTTTCTCATTTTTATAAATCAAATCATTCTTGTTCTTATTTTTATTCTTCATCACATAAAAATTACAAAAACAAGTCTTTATTTCAGTTCTCAATTTTACACAACTCGACATTATTTGTCACAAACAAACTCTTTTGAACCTTTCCATTCTTGAAAGGAATATTAATTGATATTCGACCCAATCCCTGTGGAGACGATACTCTACTTACTTTCTATATTACTTGTGCGATCGGTATACTTGCCGGTGAGCATCAATCATCACAGATAACGGGACCCAATTCACTGATAAAAAGTTCCAAGAATTAATGACCGTCTTCAAGATCACACATCGGTTTGCATCAGTGGAACACCCTCAGACTAACGGACAAGCCGAGTCTGCCAACAAAGTGATTATCAACGGACTCAAGAAAAGGTTGTTCGAATCCAAAGGAAATTGGGTGCAACAACTGCACCTCGTCTTGTGGGGTTACAGGACAAGCACCCAATCGGCCACAGAAGAAACCCCCTTCAAGCTGACATATGGGTGCGAGGCCATGATTCCGGTTGAGATCGGCGAACCATCCTGGAGAAGGGTACAAAGATTACAAGGAACCGAAGGTCAAAACAATGAGGCACTTCTTGTGGAACTCGACCTACTGGACGAATGCAGAGAGAACGCCAGATATAAGAATATGATGGCGAAACGTGTAACACCCCGTATATATCCGGTAATGTTATCATACTATCGGATTAAGCTGCGCTTAATTAAAAATGTGGAATATCTTTTTCTTTTCAATTATGATGTCATTAATCATTACCAACTTGATGACTTAACCATTTTCAAAACGTCGCCTGTATGTATATTGCAATAAACAGCTAACTGAAAAACCTCGTTAATTAAATAACATAAGTATGAGTCTCCAGTCACGGAACTACAAAACGTAGATCGGACCATCTAACAGTTTATACAACTCCAACTAAAAGTACTAACCACAAAGTGGCATGGACAAACCCCATGCTCATCCAAATTAGGCAACAAAGCCCAACATCAGTCTCAACAACAACAACATAAACATATAAGTGCAGAAAACATAAACATCATCCAAATCCAGCATTCATACAGATCAGCATAACTAACAGCAATATCATCAACTAAGCTCTGGCCTCCTGCCGCCAGAGGCATCAGTCCCCATACTACCTGAACCTGAAATAAGCATTCCCCAAACGTGGGGTGAGATCTCTAAACAAGAAATCTCAGTAAGACAAGGGGTCCTCAAGGATCTTCCACCCCAAGCTCACTTACATGTGCAATATAAGTTCAAAAGCAGTTTATCATCATCAGTTCTAAAATAGTGCAATGCAGCAGATAATCATGTCATGTGTGTCAATTCTATTCTACTGGCCAGAGAAATGCAGGATTTATATACTCCAAATACCCACACATAGTGCAAGACGCCACTTGCATCCACCCCGGATCACCGTTTTGTATGACGCCACATACTTAGGCTTACCGTCAAGATGGAACAACACATGCATATTAAAAGCCATTACACATAAAGCTCAACAACATTTCAAATATTCAAAGCATGTAACATAGCATGCATATAACCATACCCCCATGGGGCATGGTGGAACGACAACATGGCTAAACCAAGGACACGAAAGCTTACCTCTTAAGCAATCAATCCAAGTCAAGTCCACACAAGCTCAATGTCCAAACACAGCAGATCACAATCAAAGCTTCAAACTCAGAAATGGAAGGCTCTTGGAGCTCACAACCAACTCCAAAGGTTTTGACTTGGTCCCAAAACGAAAATGACAACACAAGCTTGGACCTTTCAACACAAAGGAAGCTCCTGGAAGCTTCACAAGCCAAGAACAAGATGACTCTCACCCAACTCTCAAGGTCAGAACCTCCACACTCTCAACCAGAGGCTACAACTCAGCAAGGTAGTCACTCACAACCTCACAAGACCAACCCACACAAGGCAATTGTGTTTAGAGATGAAGAGATGAAGCAAAAGTGACAACTTGGACACAAAAATGGTGAAGAAAGGCCATGAACCCAAGCACCTTCTGACCAGCCACCAACAACTCACATAGGATTAGAATCTCTAGGGTTTTGTGCCCAAAGAATGAGTATATATAGCCCACTTAAGCCTTTAAACACACAGTATTAACTTTAATTGCTACGATTAGCATTTTAATCCCAAACTCAGGATTCTTAATCTACTCAATTTTACAAGAATTATCATATTTTTATCATATTTTTCGGAGCACCTTTCCGGTACGCGCTTTTCATAGCCAGTACCAGTTTCTGGCACCAGTTCTCATTATTTTAACTTGAAACTCGGTTTACATGTCATATATATTATTCTAGTAATATTCGTGCACTTATTATAATTTTTTGGGATACTTTTTCGGTATGCATTTATACCGACTAACAGAACCGATATCTGCACTTTTCGTCCGAAAAGAGACTTTCAGTATTATTACTCACTTACTGTAATTATTAGAGCCTAATAATAATTATTAGGGTCAATTATGGAATTATCTCATTAAACTCATAATTAACTGATTAATTTCCTTAATTAACGGTGCGGGTTCTTACATTCACGCCACCTTTTTAGGATTTTGCCCTCAAAATCAGAATATACCTGTCTCGGAAGTCGGGATACTGCCGGAGAAGCTCGTCCTCTCGCTCCCAGGTACACTCCTTAGGAGTCCTTCCTGCCCATTGCATCTTGACCATCGGAATGTTCTTGCTCCTCAGCTGCTTCTCGCCACGATCGAGAATCTTGATTGGTCCGACGGGAGTTTTCAAGTTCTCCCGAACCTCCACATCATCTGGTTGCACCACGTATGAAGGATCCGCTACATACTTGCGAAGCTGAGACACGTGAAACACGTCGTGGATGTTGGCCAACTTCAGAGGCAAGGCAAGCCGGTAGGCAACAGGTCCTACTCTACCAAGAATCTGGTATGGCCCAATAAACCGCGGGCTCAGCTTCCTCACTCCGAGTGCCCGTCCAACACCGGTGACAGGTGAAAGTCTCACAAACACGTGCTTACCCTCACTGAACTCCAATGGACGATGCTTGACATCGTAATAACTCTTCTGGCGATTCTGCGCCCGCTTCAGCTTTTCCCTGAACATCTGGGTCTGCAGGGTGGTATCTTGGACAAAGTCCAAGGCAAACAACTCGCGATCCCCAACCTCAGACCAGCAGGTAGGTGTATGACACCTCCTACCGTAGAGCGCCTCGTAGGGTGCCATGCCCAGGCTAGCATGGAAACTGTTGTTATACGAAAACTCAACCAACGGAAGATACCTATCCCATGCCGAGCCCTGCTCCAACGTGCAAGCCCGCAACATGTCCTCCAAGGTGTGGATAGTCCGCTCAGTCTGTCCATCAGTATGAGGGTGATAGGTTGTACTTAATCTCAACTGAGTACCAAAAGCTCCCTGCAGCGCCTCCCAGAACCGAGATGTGAACTTCGGGTCCCTATCACTGATGATACTCTCGGGCACCCCGTGAAGCCTCACGATCTCGCGAACATACAGTTTGGCCAACTGCTCAGTAGTGAAACTCACCTTCACTGGAAGAAAATGGGCAGACTTCGTCAGTCTGTCCACAATGACCCATATCGAGTCACAGCCAACCTGAGTTTTCGGCAAACCCACAACGAAGTCCATGGAAATGCTCTTCCCTTTCCATTCCGGAATCTCAAGAGGTTGAAGTTTACCAGACGGCTTCAGGTGTTCTAACTTCACCTTCTGGCAAATCAAACACTTGGACACCTACACCGTTTTGTCCTTCTTCATTCCTGGCCACCAGAAATTTCTCTTTAGGTCTTGATACATCTTTGTCGGACCGGGATGAACAGTAAACTGTCCTTTATGGGCCTCAGCCATAACCTCTTCGGTCAAAGGACCTCGAGGAATCACAACACACTTCTGAAACAACAGAAGTCCATCCTCATTCCAAGACACACCGTCTTGGTTCTTTACGTAGTCGAGACACTCTCTCTGCACTTGCGCCTCGTGGATCTTCTCCATAAGCTCATTCTTGACTCTCACAGTCTCCATCTCGAGAAGTGCACCCCCAACAAAGAGGTCACCAACAAAACTCGAAGTTTCACAATGACATCAAAAACGTCATTCAATTCTCTGGGATCACCACTCACTCTCTCAAAAGAGGTGACCTAACCCCACAGCTCAAAAATCCACACAAAACTCGAGTGAGTTTGGTCCTATTCCATGACTCTAACATCGACTAGTCTTACAATTTGATAAATCATTATTTTCAAAATAACTTCATATTCATGTTCGTTGTACGAAATCATAATCATATTCATTTCAACCAACACATGTCATTTAGCATATTCATTCGCATAATAACGTACCTTAGTTCACGTACACCTGCAAAATTTTCAATCTTAGTAACATAATAGTTCAAATACTATAAACATAATATACCTCAATCTCCATGGCATCTGCAAAATCGAAACTCAATGAAAGGTGAAATGACATTGATACATCACAACAATATATCGTACTCATTTCATGCTTAACACTACCCATGGTGTTAACATGCCAACTACTTATGAAGCATATCAATAATCAACATAAGAACCTAGAGTCATGGAGACCACTCAACCCTCAAGCTAATTGTACATGCACTGCCTCTCATTTACTAGAACGCGTATGGCCTTGCCACAAATTCCAAGTGTTACACACTCAATTTCCTGAAGAGAATTTCACATCCTCCAACAGAGCACCATCACGCTTAATGGATGGCGTAAGGAATCTTGCCTCAAAATAACATGACCGGTGCTTCTCATGAAGACACACTCAGTCGGAAGAAGTCTTTCGTCAAAAGACCCTCAGAACGCTACTTCAACTCAGCCAACTCTAGTGGCGGCATCCGATATAGAGCTAATAACAAGGCCCCACACCAAGCAATAATTCAATGGAGAATGCTATTTCCCACTGTGGCGAACACTCAGAACTCTCCTCAGAAAGCAACTCGAGAAATTCCTTCACAACAAGAATGCCAGTGAGATCCTCTTGTGTCCCACTCACCAAACCTCCCAACATGACATAATCAATGTCACTGCTCACAAGGCCCTCCTAGCCCATAGCAAAAAAAAAGGCGAGGAACTGGTTGTGGAATCACACGGAGACATCACCACTCGCTAGGCACAACAATCAATCAACTATTGGACAATCCATCCACGCCAAGGATGATTTCCAAATTAGCAATCGGCAACCCTATCAGATCTACCAAGAAGTCACGGCCCTCCCACTAAAACACGACATCTCGATGTACAGTGGTAGCTTCACACTTTTCTCCGGTGGCGGTAGTCACCCGCAACGGTGGAGAAAGCGCAGACATGGGAAACTCAAGCCCCAAAGCAATCGGGGTCGCAACAAACGAATGCGTAGCCCCAGAATCAAACAATGCATCAACAGCAATACCACCAATAGACACAGTACCTCTAACAAGGTTCGGAGCGCGGTCCGACTGCTGCCTATCCAAGGTGTACACACGCCCAACAGAAGGTGGCACCGCAGGTGCCGAAGTAGAAGCCATCGGAACCATCTGCAAAGGAACTGGCTGAACAGCTGTAGCTCTCGCCGTAGATGATAGACAGTCTCTAGAGAAGTGGCTCTCCTTGCCACACTAGAAACAGATCAACTGACTCGAAGCACAACGACCAGCATGCTCCTTTCTGCACCCCTCACATCACGGAGTGGAAGGAGGCCTAGCAAAACTCCCCTGCAGTGAAGCAGTCCTCTTGAACTGACCAGGCGCCTGCCTAGTCGCCAACTGTTTACCTTTGCCCTTCCCAGCAAACTTCCTGTCCTTCCAGGAAGTGGAACCACCTGTTCCCTTGTTCTCATCAACCTTGGCCCTCTTGGCCTTGCTCGAAATGTAGACATCCTCAATGTCCTTACACTGCTGAACCAGTGTACCAAAATCCCTCGAAGCAGCTCCAGCAATATACCCTGTAATCACCTCACTAAGTCCTCTGCGGAACTTAGCAGACAAAAAATCAGAGTAGGCACCGCCATCCGAAAGTGCACAAACTTCACAAGCTCATTGAACTTGGCCAGGTACTCGTCAACAGACATTAAGCCCTGAACCAATCTATCAAATTCCTCTTGCTTCCTCTCCTGCGCGTCATAGGGAAAATACTTGCCCAAAAAGCAGTTCTCAAAGAATGGCCACGTCATCACATGACTCTGCATCTCAAAAGCACGAGAGGTGTTCGTCCACCACTCATGGGCATCGCCCTCCAGCATGGAAATCGAAAACATCAGCTTCTGTGGATCAGTACACTGCATGACCCGGAAGATCTTGTTCAGCGATTGCAGCCATCTCGCCGCAACAATAGGATCCAAAGACCCATCAAAAGAAGGTGGCTTATGCTTTCTAAAAGCGTTCAGCCGACGGTCAATCACGTCACAGTCCTCAGCAGGCTCAAAGTAGGGTTCCATCACCCCCAATGACATGAGTAGCACTACCAATGTGACTCAGGGTCTTATCCTGAACACTAGGTGGAGGTGACGGCGATGGTGGCAGTGGAGGTGTGGCGGAAGATACTGGCCAACAGTAGGACCAGCCCTCATCTCCTCCAACATAACCCACATCATGGTCATGTTCGCTAGCCGATTTGCCTCAAGAGCATCCTCCGTGGCCTTCTGGTTCGCTTCTCAAGCAGCGTCCATCATGGCCACGTTGGCCAATCAAGTGGCCTCCTGCATCTCAGCCAATGCAATCAGGATTTGGGTCGGATTGACCCTCAACAGTCTCTCGTGTTCTCCTAGGTATTACCATGACTCTTGCACAAGTTACACACATTATGAGTTGATCAGGCCCACGCAGTGTGATCACATACGCATCATTATAATAAAGCCCAACGGAGCAAACACACAAGACAGACACAACCAAACATCTTAAGTCTTGCAATATATACAGGCTTTTCCCTCGAACCAGGCTCTGATACCATAAATGTAACACCCCGTATATATTCGGTAATGTTATCATACTATCGTATTAAGCTGCGCTTAATTAAAAATGCGGAATATCTTTTTCTTTTCAATTATGATGTCATTAATCATTACCAACTTGATTACTTAACCATTTTCAAAACGTCGCCTGTATGTATATTGCAATAAACAGCTAACTGGAAAACCTCATTAATTAAATAACATAAGTATGAGTCTCTAGTCACGGAACTACAAAACGTAGACCGAACCATCTAACAGTTTATACAACTCCAACTACAAGTACTAACCACTAAGTGGCATGGACAAACCCCATGCTCACCCAAATAAGGCAACAAAGCCCAACATCAGTCTCAACAACAACAACATAAACATATAAGTGCAGAAAACATAAACATCATCCAAATCCAGCATTCATACAGATCAGCATAACTAACAGCAATATCATCAACTAAGCTCTGGCCTCCTGCCGCCAGAGGCATCAGTCCCCATACTACCTGAACCTGAAATAAGCATTCCCCAAACGTGGGGTGAGATCTCTAAACAAGAAATCTCAGTAAGACAAGGGGTCCTCAAGGATCTTCCACCCCAAGCTCACTTACATATGCAATATAAGTTCAAAAGTAGTTTATCATCATCAGTTCTAAAATAGTACAATGCAGCAGATAATTATGTCATGTGTGTCAATTCTATTCTACTGGCCAGAGAAATGCAGGATTTATATACGCCAAATACCCACACATAGTGCAAGACGCCACTTGCATCCACCCCGGATCACCGTTTTGTATGACACCACATACTCAGGCTTACCGTCAAGATGGAACAACACATGCATATTAAAAGCCATTACACATAAAGCTCAAGAGCATTTCAAATATTCAAAGCATGTAATACAGCATGCATATAACCATACCCCCATAGGGCATGGTGGAACGACAACATGGCTAAACCGAGGACACGAAAGCTTACCTCTTAAGCAATCAATCCAAGTCAAGTCCACACAAGCTCAATGTCCAAACAAGATGAAGCTCCTCGAAGCTTCACAAGCCAAGAACAAGATGAATCTCACCCAACCCTCAAGGTCAGCACCTCCACACTCTCAACCAGAGGCTACAACTCTGCAAGGAAGTCACTCACAACCTCACAAGACCAACCCACACAAGGCAACATTGTTTAGAGGTGAAGAGATGAAGCAAAAGTGACAACTTGGTCACAAAAATGGTGAAGAAAGGTCGTGAACCCAAGCACCAGCTGACCAGCCACCAACAATTCACGTAGGATCAGAATCTCTAGGGTTTTGTGCCCAAAGAATGAGTATATATAGCCCACTTAAGTCTTTAAACACACAATATTAACTTTAATTGCTATGCTTAGTATTTTAATCCCAAACTCAGGATTCTTAACCTACTCAATCTTACAAGAATTATCATATTTTTATTATATTTTTCGGAGCACCTTTCCGTTACGCGCTTTTCATAGCCAGTATCAGTTTCTGGCACCAGTTCTCATTATTTTAACTTAAAACTCGTTTTACAAGTCCTATATATTATTCTAGTAATATTCGTGCACTTATTATAATTTTCTGGGATACTTTTTCGGTACGCATTTATAGCGACTAGCAGAACCGGTATCTGCACCTTTCGTACGAAAAATGACTTTCAGCATTATTACTCACTTACTATAATTATTAGAGCCTCATAATAATTATTAGGGTCAATTATGGAATTATCTCATTAAACTCATAATTAACTGATTAATTTCCTTAATTAACGGTGCGGGTTCTTACAGGAACTGCGGCGACCTCCACGGGGACCGTGGAGAAGCTGTTGAAGCTTCTCTTCCTCAGTATATTCTCCCCCATAAAACCAATACTGGATTGATCGAGGCAACTGTTTCACCACTTCCTCATCCTCCTCACCACCACGGCCAGATGACAGGCCCGAAGATGACCCAGGGCCATCCATACTCAGCTCAGCAAAAAAAAAAGTGATGAAGGAAAGAGCAAAAAACTCCCCTCAACAGTTCGAGGAAGGAAATGTAAACCTTACCCTCACTTCAAATGGGGACAGCTACTAAGTTCAAATCAACTTAAACCGAACGAAAAAGGGAGTAAAAGTAAAGGAATAAGAAGGTACCTGAATGTTGAAGAGAGGATGATGAAGACTAGACTCAACGTGCGGAAACCTTCACTGGAAGTGACAAAAGCTCCAAGAAAGCTTGGAAAGCACAAAATTAGAAATGGGAGGGGAAAGCCCAGGAGGAACGAAAACTCAGTTTCGGTTCAAAAAACTGATACTTAAAGGAGAAAAACACTCAGGCGCGAATACAAAGAGACGCCAAACGGTTAGGAAGATATGGGAAAAACGGTAAATTCCCCCTGTAGCATTTAATACGTGCAATCATGACCCACGTGGGTTCAGAACGGCGCGCTCTCCACGACGCGCTAACCTGCAATGGGAGTGAGACACGTGGAACTCTTAACCGTCAGAAGCAAGCAAAGGGTCACGTTAATTAGGCAAGGGCCAGACATGACATCATTCGCAATGTAACGCCCGAGGTATACACAGCGGACGAACGCGACAAAGGAGACGTCGGCAAAGTCATCAAGACCCGGAAGTAAATCTCCCATCCGACATCCCCGAACATGACCCTAGCCACGGAAGCAAGGTTGAGGACACTAACCTGGCCAGACACGACGAACTGAAATTTGGGCCAAGAAAGGTCGAAAGGCATAGGTCGGACCTCAACAAAATAATCCCGAATAAGGTCACAACGTCGAATTTTCAAATGCACAATCCCAAAAACAATGAACTCGGACAAATAAGATCCGAGATGTCCGGTAAACACCCCGACATTCCGAGCTTCGATATGCCGAGCTGGGGGGTAACTTTATGGATATGAATATCATATCTCAACTACCCACCTAAGAGCCTATTAAGAGATAGATTCATGAGAATCTCAACAACTCTATAACAGTCAGAGGGCACAAGATAAGGATTACATCCCAACAGAAAGGGAGTTGAATCATATTGCAATTGGGGGAGCTCAAAGGGCCCAAGCCTAGGAAGGTAATCCTATAAATAAGAGCCTAAAGACCCCAGGTAAACACTTTTGACCTATTTACGAATACTGCCCACACTGTGCATACACCTACCCCCTTGGCTATAAGCCTATTGCTTGTGCGCAGTGATTGGGACCTCGGCTATAAGCCTAGTATATATCTGATATACACTATTTCTGAACGGATACCATACGGTATAGCAACATGGTCTATCCAGAACCTAACAATATTCATTATTGTTTTAGAATTCACTTTGACGTTTTAGTTTTAGTTTGACTTTGATTGTTCAATTTCCTTTGCCAAAAAAAAAAAACAATGGGAATGTGTTCCCCTCCTTTAATGCCAGGATGGGAATGACAAGGATATTCAACGTTAGATTATAAATTCATTACTACGTTGTAGTTTTTATATTGAGAAATCGTAGAATTTATTGGATTATATTGTAACTTCATTTTAATTATTATCTCTTTTTAATAATTTTAAGAGGATATTTATGTAAATTGCAGTTATAGGATTTGCACACGTAATAATGGATCTGTCCAACTCTCCATGAATCATAACAATAACAATAATTGATGCATAAATGCAATTTGCAATTCCAGCTGCCAAGGTGTGCTTGGATGGGAGGGAGTGCAGCAGAAGCTGTGCTATCAAGTTCAAAATACAAAATTTAAAAAGTTGAATTTTAAATATTAAATATGTTTGTAATAATAAACCAGAAAAATATTTTTACAGTTATTGCATATAAGTTATCTATATTTATTCTCAAAACGGCGTCGTTTTGAGATTGAAAAATTAAAAATTTATAATTATAAAGACTATAATAACATTAAAATAAATTAAAATTATAAAAATACCATGATTTCTGCTCCAAAATGACACCTTATTGGACTTACTGCAGACAACTTATCTACAGTGACTCTAGAAAAAGCGAACCCATAATAAACATTATTAATAAGCTTAACAATTTTCCATACACGAAAGTAATATGAAACATATGCATAGAAGGTTGTGCACATTCTTCAGGTAATAGCTTCTAGTTATTCATTCACGACATAGGTAATTGGGTTAATTAAACTCTTACATCAAAAGAATAAAAGTTTCATTTTTTTTCTTATATATTAAATTAAAATTTACAATTTTATAATGATTAAATTTTTATAGTTTGTATTTTACAGAATGATAGTTGTCATTTTTTATTTAAATTTAAAATTTAAATTTCTTTGTATTAATTATACATACTTTTTAAAAATTAATTTATTTCTGTTTGAATTTATAATTTTATATTTTTAAATTGGTTATACATATATTTTTAAAATGTTTATGTGAAATATTTTTTTTAAAAAAATACTTGTACGGAATTTTTTTCTCTTTTTGTATTTTTTTTTTTTTTTTGTATTCTATTTTTATTTGTTTTAGAAGACGTTGGTTTCAAGGTTACTTATGATAATTTTTTTTTTTTTTATAACATACTTATGATAAATTTAGTTGTAACAAAAAAATATGTACATGTCTGTATTCAAGGTTAATTATGACATATGTCATTCTTTATTTTTTATTTAAATTTAAAATTTAAATTCTTTTGTATTAATTATACATATTTTTTAAAAATTCCATTTTTTCTCTTTTAATTTATAAGATTATATTTTTTTAAATTAGTTATACATATATATTTAAAATGTTTATGTTAAGTATGTTTCTAAAAATTACTTGTACGGTAAAAATTTTGCTTTTTGTTTTTTTTTTATAATTTAAAATTTTTATTTATTATCTTTTAATGTATAAATATGTCATTTTTTATTAGTTTGTTTAAATTTAAAATTTAAATTATTTTTTATCAACTATACATATATTTTTAATATTTAAATTTTTTTGTTTAATCTATAAATTTATATTAAATTTAAATTTATTATATATATATCTATATATATATATATATATTTTTTTTCAATTGCAGAAATATTAAATACTGAACTCTTTTATTACTTATCAAGCTTAAAATTCAAATTTAAAAAGTTTAAATTTTAAATTAAATAATTTCCCACCAAATAGATATCATAATAAATTATATTAACAGGCAACACAATTTTTCATATGGAAAATAGTAAGAAACATGCATAGAAGGCTATGCACATTTTTCAAATAATAATTTCTACTTATTCATTCACGAGGTAGAAATTTGTGTTAATTATACTCTTGCATCAAAAGAATGAAATTTTTATTTCTTTTTTACATATTAAATTAAAATTTTTATTTTTATAGTGATTAAATATTTACAGATTTTATTTACATAATGATAGATGTCATTTTTTATTTTTATTTAAATTATTTTATATTAAATATACATATTTTTTATATAATTTTTTTCTCTTTTAATTTATAATTTATATATATTTTAAAAAAATTTATACTTTATATTTAAAATGGTTATGTCAAATATTTTTATTTTAAAAAATACTTATATGGAAATTTTTTCTCTTTTTCTATTTTTTTAAGTCAAAATTTTAATATATATATTCTTTTAAAGTATGAATATTTTCTTTCTTATTTTTTCATTTATATTATTTATTATCAACTATAGATATATTTTATAATTTTAAATATTTATTTCGTTTAATCTATAATTTTATATTAAATTTAACTTTATTATATTTTTTTCCACTACATAAACGTTAAATGTTGAACTCTTTTTTCACCTATCAAGTTCAAAATTTAAATATAAAAATATTAAATATTTTCCCACCCAATAGATACAATAATTAATATTATTAACAGGCTTAACAAAAAGTAGAAGGAAACATGCGTAGAAGGCTGTGCACATTTTTCAAGTAAAAACTTCTAGTTATTCATTCACGACATAGTAAATTGTGTTATTTATACTCTTATATCAATACTGAAAGGGATAAAACAAATAGATCATGATACATAACTTGTATAAACACCAAAATCATTCCAAAATAAACAACCTGTATTGGTTTTATCCAGCACAAAATAGATTAAGGAGCATATAGTTAATAAATATCCAAGATATATGTGCCCAATAATCACTAATAGGCATAGAGGAATCGGTCAAACTAGTTATTATCCATAACATCCAAAACCATACAACAATCATCATCAAATTCCCCTCCACTATCACATTCTCATTATCTTCCTCACAAAGGACATTCTTTGGGGAACTTGGAACTCCAAAAAGAACTTTTCGAATAGATGATTTTGAGAAAATTTTATAAATAAGTCAATTTCCTCTTGCTCAGTTAATCCTAATTTCTTAACCTCTTCAACCAAGTCTTTTTTTGAAGGATCCAGCACTTTGGCTGCTACCTTTGCAATATCAGCTATCGCTAAATCCATTATGCTATTAAAACTTTCAAGAAAATTAGAGGCTACTTGTGCAAGGCATATTGGCACTTGGAAGGTGGACTGGCAAAAGAATGTTCAGCCCTATTTGAAGTATTTCCAATAGAAGCTGGTGAATTACAAGACTGTTGAAGCCAATCATCATCAACTTGATTGTCATCAATTTCCCTTTCGATTGCATCTGCAACAGTCTCAGCTCTATGACCGTTTGCACAATCCTTGCCAAAAATACCACTGAGAAGTTTGAAGCAAAAGTTAACAATGAAATTATCGTGGGTGAGTCCAAAACCATTTCTTTACAGCGTTGCACCGTAAACTGAAGCTTTTCATTTTACAATCAAATCTAAATATTAAACGAGTAACAATAATAATTAATTGTGGTAAATGCTGACCATTGGTTCTAGAAGGAAAAAAATTAGAAAGAAAAAAATAAAGATCATCCAAAAGTTGGAAAAGTAAAAGGCTTTCAATCCACAATAGTTATCAACATAAACACATTCATCTGCACAAACTGCTGAACCCCCACAACCCCTTCCAAAAACCCCAACCACAAACATTCTCAATCTGAAGACGGCCTGAAAATAGCCATTTAAAGTATCCAAAGAAATTATAAAAGAAAATAGCCACTGCGCAAAGCCCTTTAAGGGGTTCCTAGTTGATGATACGTAGGAAAACACATCATTGAAACAAAACAAAAAACAAAAATAAAAATCTGAATCCGAAAACAGAGGTCGAGGAATAGTAATTACAAGAATCCCTAAATTACTAAGATTCAAAATAAACCAGATTCTCAGTTACTCACTCCCAAAACGCTAAGCCACAAGCCACCGTTACCAATTTGATGAGAACAAGTAGCTAGATTCGACACTGAAGAGAAATGATTGAGACGGTGAACTTAGGGTTCATGAGCTGAAGAAAAATAGGCTTCGATTAGGAACGATGAGTTGTGTCATGTAAATGGGTTGGTTTGGTTCGACATGATTAAAAATCAGTTTTGAAATGGGTCGTAATTGGATTGTTTTAAATAATAGAACCGGTTCAACTTTCCGAACAAATTTAAAAAAGCCGGTTATTTTGGTTCAGTTTGGTGCGGTTCTTGATGTGGTTAAGTTCTTTTGGATTTTTTTCACATCCCTAGTATTTACCATACTCATTGGCTTTCATTGGTTTTCAAATTTCCAGAATAGGCTATCATTGGCTTTCTATTCTGAAGATGTCAGATTCAAACTTTCATCAGGGGAGGGATATCATTCTACATTCCTTCTGCATTACAACCTTAACTTGTATGTATGTTTCAAACTAGTTTTCCTATTTGTTCATACATGTTCATCCTCTACAATGCTATTTTTCTCTTCCTGGCTTTGGGCAAGGGTATTTGACTATTTGTAGGTTGGTTCTAGTTTAATGTAGTAGGAGACTGAGTGATGGCTATTGTATTATATAGTGATTGGGGAATTAGCGGGTGAATTGAATTTTAGTTTTAAGCAGATTATGGTATGAGAAGGAGATTCCATAATTATTCATCCCTTGCCCCAAAACTTTCCTTTTCTAACATTCATTCCTTTTCCAGAATAGGGGTTTGCCATAAACTCTCACTCTCACTTGATGGAGTGAATGAAAGAACCTTATGCAGTGATCTAGTAATCAAAATGTTAAATGCTTGTTTCTTTTCTCAGACCACATATTTCTTACCGCATGCAGTGATGCTGTAAGCTGGTCAATAGATAATTTTGAGGATATAACTAACTATACAATAAGCATATGATGTTGCAATAGATAAAAGGTTATGTTGAAGAAAACATGTTGCTACTTTCACTCCCCGTTTCTCAAATTGATAGCTTGTAATGGTATTTTGCAAAGTGAGGGTCAGAGATGAGAGAAAGCGATGACTTACTGTTAAAAACCCAATCAAGAAGGAAAATAAAGGGATAAAAATACAAAACTGAATATCTGTATTAACTCTTTTGATATCAGTGTGATATCAAGAGGACAATTCAAAGGCTACAATGTGGAAAAATCTTCGGCATTCAAAAAAACAATTGTAGAAAAGAAAAACAAACCTCACCGCAATTAGAGAAGCTCTGATTTCTCCTAATCCACGTCTGTTTCTTCTAAGAAACAACTAGCCCCACTCCTTCATCTATAATATACTCTAAATGGAGTTATCTATCACTTGCACACACACTTGAATCGAACAAGTGATTTCACATGTAATTTCAAAATGATTTCCTCAATCAAATTCTAGTGGTGCTTAATCTCCATGCCGACTGGCCATTTGAAAAGGAAGAATCCTCTATGCAGCCATTTCTATTTCCAGTATCTGAAGATAAAATTGAACTATGTCGTGTTCTTACTTTATCACATTATTTACTAACATTCAGATTGATAATGTTAGTGAGGCATGAAATTATCAATGCATTGCAGACCATGATTATTGAAAAGATATCTCAGTCTCACCTTAGAGACTAATGCCGTTTAAAGTTGACAGTTTGACAATATTTGTCTGAACATGTCACTCAAAATTTTATTAGAGTTTATAGATAATACAAGACACAACAAAATAATTACACATAATTTCCTATTCGATCTGTTACTGCTCTCATTCCACAAAACAAACAAACAAGAAATAGATAAAGGTCATGGTATACCCTTTTTAGAGATGTACGAATACAGGGTTTTTTTTTTAAAAAAAAAAAAAATTAGGTGGGGTGGAGCTACATAAGATACAAAAGAATTAAGATAAATGCCAAAACAAAATAAGTAGATAATAATTATCTGAAGTTTTTTTT
Source organism: Gastrolobium bilobum (assembly GCF_033153095.1). NCBI lineage: Eukaryota > Viridiplantae > Streptophyta > Magnoliopsida > Fabales > Fabaceae > Gastrolobium > Gastrolobium bilobum. Next base: position 68,101 of record NW_026896737.1, on the reverse strand, counting down.
CGCATGCTTTACAGAAATCTGTTTCCTCCAAATCATATGCTTATGAAACTAGTTCATGCTAACTTATCAAACATGCAACAAATGTTGTAAAAACTAGGTGGGACCTACAACTTCAAATGGTTTACTGCAATCCAATTAATCTGATACTGGTTTATGATGTACTGATTATCTTAATAAAAAAGACGAAGCAAATTCTTCTATCAATTAAAATGGATGGAATCAAGCTGCTTTCAGCACAATCAACACCAGAAAATTACAGGACAAAGCTAAGAACAAAAACAAAGATGACTCTTGCATATGCTCCTAAAATCAATAATAAGGACAAGTAAAACAAACCCTAAGTAACTACTAACTAGTACAGAGACTTTTCAGTGCCTTGGCTACAAAATCTGCTGCTCCTTCTTAAGTAACTCCTGCATGTGCTCCTAAAATCCACAGCATCCAAACAGATTGAGTACAGTGTAATTCAGATTAGCTTCCTAAGCTTCTATTGTGAGTGACATGAAGTGAATAACTTGTTTACCTTAAATAGTAGTGGCATACAGATATATAATTTGACAATGTAAAATATGATGACTCTTTTTTTTTTTTTGGTAAACATATGATGACTCTTTATAAAGAGAAGCAATTTTCTTTCATATATCGGTATACAATCCTGCCTACTTCTTTATGCTACGGTTCTAGACTTTTGTCAAAAGCATATGAAGTGTGTGATCATTTATTTGGGATCTACTTACCAATACTCAAGCAAAAAATGATAAAATAATAAACAAATAAATAAATAAAAAGTCTACTTGTCATTGTCCTCTTCATTTTAACTTTCTTTAATCAGAAATTAGTTGGACCCAGTATTCAAAAATTTCAATTCTTCTCTCAGACTGCATATTTCATTTCGTGCTATGATGCTGCCAAGCTATCAACTGATAAATAGGAGAGCATAACTAAATAAACAATAAACATATGATGCTACAATAGAACAAGTAAAACAAACCCTGTTTCCAAAATTAAGCTATGAAGTTTGTAAATAAATTGTTGAAATTACGTCAATCTAGACATTCCGATTCTGGTGGTCTATTTCTCTTGACGGTGTTTCCATGCTTCCATCATAATCCCAGGGGAGTGAAAGTAGACTCTCTGTATAAATACCAAAACCAAATTTCATCACAGTTGGCCGTCTTTGTGAATAAAATTTGCAACGTTCCAGCAGTTGACCTTTGTCATTAAATTTCAACAATTCTGTATCACCAAAACGTAATGCAATAAGTTCACCACCTTTTGCCATGCATACAACGGAAAGGTGCCTAGGAATCTCGAGCATAGTCCAAGATGACTGCACTTTATATTCTTTCATGATCCACACTTGAGTTTTATCGTCAAAATGACGACAAAAACAGAGACATACTCCCATAGTTCCCAAATTACTATTAGAAAAGGAATGGTTGACGTCAAGAGGTGGCAGAGATATCTCATAAAAGTTCTTTTTCTCCAAATCAAAGGCAAGAATTACATGGAATGATTCATCCCACCAATGAACAGCGTCATTAAAGAACAATGATTGAAATGGAAAAACATTCAAGTCGGGAAGAGAAAAGCACCAAACGTTTTCCAACAGCATGATAATCAAAGGCATAAAAAAGCATAACAACCACATAATCATCAGTGCAAGGGTCATACCCAAAACCAGTTAGGCTTCCAGTCACAAATTTGGGTTCCATTTGTGGGATTGATAGCTGTCTGTGGGAACCAGTTGATGGGTTCCAAATATAAAAGGTTGAGTATATTATTATAAGGACAAACCCTCTGCAGAAGCCGCAAATATAAACACGTTTACCGATAATGAGCCTTGCAAAGGAAGAATCATCGTGAAGCGATGCATAAACATCGATGGATTGAGCTTCGTAACCAGAACGCCCTGTATAGAGAAGCTTGTGGGAGGGTGCTGCAGATAGCTCCTAATGGGATTTTGCAAAGTGAGGGTCAGAGATGAGAGAATGCCATGATTTTCACACACGCTTGAAACGGACAAGAGATTTCACAGGTAATCTCAACAGAATTTCCTGAATCACATCCCAGTGAAGCAGCTTACTCTCCATGCTCCTTTATCAACTTTTTTTTCTTATTCAAACGAAAATTAGGGTTTTGGTTACTCACGAATGGGTATGATATTTATACACCAAATATGGTAAGAACGTGGATTGAGTTGTAAATTAAGATATATAAATGGGATCTTATCACGGGGAGGGATATTGTGACAATCAAGTTGAGTTACTACCAAGTGACTACCAATTAATCTTACCGTTAGGTCGATTATGTTGATCCAACAGTTATATCTATTTTCACGTTTGTATGGTCATGATTTTTTAAATTTAATACTTTATATTTATTTTCACCTTTGTATGGTTATGATTTTTCATATTTAATGTTTTCACTTTAAATATGGAGAATCATGACCATACAAACATGGAAATAAATATAACCGTTGGATCAACATAATTGATCTAATGGTAAGATTGATTGATAGTCACTTGGTAGTAACATAACTTGGTTGTCACAATATTCTTCCCCTCTTATTATTGTGTAAACTATTATATATATAATCATAGAATGTGCATTAAGGTGTACTTTTGAGATGGAGTAATTGTGTGGGATTGAATTATGCTAAAAAGAAAAAAAAATTATTATATCATGTATCAAAAATATATTATTATATCATATAATATTAAAATTATATTTTAAAATAATTTAAAATATCTCAGAGAATTTTTTAGGGTTAATTTTTTATTTTATAATTTTTTTTAATTTTAAAAGTCCTAATTAGCATAAATAAAAATAATTATTTTATCTTTTTATATCGCATTACATCATATCTTCATATTATTATAAAATATTATTTAATCTTTACTTTTGTTTATGTAGCATAGTCCCTCATACCGTGATCATCGTGCATATTGTTTTAAAATATATTTTTCTTCTTCTTATTTTGCTCTATTCAAAACTGTAGCAGAAAATTACTCACTATTGTGGCGCCCTTCTCTCTCTTGAACAAACCTTAGTGGCCAGTCTCCCTTGTCCCTTATCTTGAGTTTTAGCAATCTCTCTTCAAGGATTTTGGATCTATACTATATTATAATTCATAGTCATTCTCTTGAAAGTTTTACCACGTAATTCATACAATAATTTAGATTCATTTAGAAAGTGTAAACTTTCCATCAAAGCTTTTTTAAAATTTTAAATTAATAAAATTAATTTGAATTCTAATTTTAAATCTCGAATTTGAAATTTCAATTTAAAAATAGTCATAAAATATATAGGATTACAATGGAGAAAATTAAGAAAATCAAGTAACTTAATTGATTGACTCAAATTAAGAAAACCAATTAATTTGATTGATTGGCTAAAATTAGGAAAACAAAAAATTAGATAAAAAAGAAAAGAAAATTACCCAATATGATTTGGAAGTGATGAGATGCAAATCAAGGGGGTTGATTAGCCATCATATTTAGTTTTTATTTTTATTTATTTAAAAGAAATATATTTCTTATTTTTCTATATCCAAAACTCTAACCAAAAATTACTCACTGCTGTGGCGGACCCTCTCTCTCTTGAACAAACCTTAGCCACCACTCTCGCTCGCCCCTCATCTTGAGTTTTAGCAACTTCTCTTAAAGGATCTTGGATTTATACTATTTCATAATTCAGAGCCATTATATGAAAAGTTTTACAACGTGTAATTCATACAATGATTTGGATTCTTTTGAAAAGTGTAAATTTTCCATCTAAACAAAGATTTTAAAAATATTAAATTAATAAATTTAATTTGAATTCTAATTTTAAATTTCAATTTCGAATTTGAATTTGAATTTAAATATAGTAATGAAATTATATTTGATGACAATGGAGAAAATTAAGGATATTAATTAATTGATTGAATGGATGAAAATAAGGGAGCCAATTAATTAGAATGATAGTCTAAAATTAAAGAAACAAATCAATTGGATAAATAAAAAAGGAAATTACCTACTATTATTGGGAAGTGATGGATGCTAATTAAGGGTGTTAATTAGCAATCATATTCAGTTTTGCTATAAAAGATAACTATATGGATGTCCATAACCTCCAAATGAATGATGTATACCTCTTGTAATTCCCATGAGTTATAATATGTAATTAGGAAAATTTAACACTGTCATTTATTATATTGTAACTCATTATAATAAAGGATTTATTAATTTGCTTCAATCCAATCCCATTCAACTTGATGCAAACCTCCCTTCTGAAATCGCCGAGCTTCTCGTTTCGAAGCGCTGATATTCCCGAAGAGTTTTATAATAGTTTTATAACACTATCAAAATAAAGATGTGTTTGTCATTATCCATAAAGGCACCAGTAGCCTTACATTGTTTTTTATCCTCGGACCGAATCGCTGATCGTTTGGATTTTATTGTAGCCTTACAATTTTTTTTATCTTCCAAAATGGGACCGAATCGCTGATTGATTGGATTTTATTGTCTGTGTGTTGTGACCAGCCCAATTGCTTTTAGTTTCTATAAAATATATCAAGAAGCTCATAGCATATATCCAGCCAAAAAAATTAACTTAATGTTTTTTAATAAATTAATTACGTATTTATTATGGTTTTAGAAATAATTACATATTTATTGCATAATAAGACGTCCAATTTGAGCATCACTATAGACGCCTAAATTGGGCGTGACTTAAGAGGATTTAGACGTCACTCATCAGAGGTGTTGACACGTGTCATATTTTTTTCCAAACAAAATAATAATAATTTAATCATAAAACTTCTGAAAGCCATAACTTTTGACTCGGGTATCCAAATCAGGTAATTCTTTTTTTGATTCCACATAACTTTTTGAGATCTACGCAATGATATCGCATTTGATATATTTTATTTCTCACAAACATAATTTAAATTTAAATCAGGTAATCCTTCTTCCTTAGAGATTTAGAATATTTATTTAATTATTTTCTTTATTAATACTGATTTTTCAAATTGATTTTTAAGTTTAAATCACAAATCAAATCTTTATTTTGTTTTCCCTATTAATAATAATTGTTATTTTTTTAATTTAAACCACACGTCAAATCTTGATTTATTTTTTATATTAAATCACAAACCCAGAACTCAGAGGCTTCTGAGCTTAAAAATGTTACACATGTCAACACCTGACACGTCACCAATGCGTCTAAATTGGGTTTCAATCAAGAGACAATCACGCCTAATTTAGGTAATTTTATTTTTGAAAAACATCCATAAGCCATAATTAATTTCAGACCACAAATAATAACCCAGAAGCTTATAGCATTAATCATTAATTTAAAAAATAATATCCTTCTTCCTTAGAGATTTAGAATATTTATTTAATTATTTTCTTTATTTCTAAAGATTTTTCAAATTAATTTTTTAGTTTAAATCACAAATCAAATCTTTATTTTGTTTTCCTTATTAACAATAATTTTTTATATTTATTTTTAATTTAAATCACAAACCAAATTTTTGTTATAATAAAAAAAATTATTATAAAAACAAATTTAAATCACAAATCAAAATTTTATTTATTTATTTATTTATATTAAATCACAAATCCAGAACTCAGAGGCTTCGGGTTTAATTGCTCTTATAATACCATTCTTGCAAATTTAAATTATATTTGTGAGAAATAAAATATGTCAAATGAGATGTCATTGCGTTGATCTCAAAAAATTATGTGGAATCAAAAAAAGAATTACCTAATTTGGATACCCGAGTCAAAAGTTATGGCCTTCAGAAGTTTCATGATTAATTTTTTTTTGAAAACAAAATATGACACGTGTCAACACCTGATGAGTGACGGCTAAATTAGACGTGATTGCCTCTTGAGTGACGCCCAATTTAGGTGTCTTTAGTGACGCCTAAATTAGACGTCTTATTGTGCAATAAATATGTAATTATTTTTAAAACGGTAATAAATGAGTAATTAATTTATTAAAAAGCATATATCCATTGTCATAAACAACCAGATCATCCAACACCATGGACTTGCAAAATTTCCCTCTCCCAATCAACAGTACCGTTGGCATTTACCATCTTTGGGCTATTGTTATTTCTCTTGGTTATTTCATCAATATCGAAAAGGCGCACTGCAGCAGCTGGAAAAGCACCACCAAAAGCTAGCCGTCTTCTCCTTGCTGGTTGGTTTGGGTGCTCTATGCTTTCTGCAATTCTTCAAACTGTAAGTTTTCAATTATACCCTCTGATCTTTCCAGACTCACTACCACTCTTTCAAAACCCTTTGTCTGGTTGCATAGTGATAGCTTTTCGTCAACCAACCCGTAGAAAGCAAGGAATAATAATAATAATAATAATAATAATAATAATAAATAAATAAATAAATAAATAAAAGTTAAAAGGCTTGGGACCATCTATTATTGACCATTATGTAAAAGTTTTACATAATTAATTATTTTGTTGACAAGAGATAAATAAGTGTTTATTGATATTATATCACCTATGAACTAAATGAATGGTATTTTATAGTATTCAAAAAAAATTCCTAAATAACCAATGATAACAATCATATGATTAGGTAGAAATGTCATCGCTTCGCGTTATGTTTTAATTTTGCATAATGGTTGGCTTGCTTGCTTAATTTGTCCAACTAATGGGCTTGTTGGTTTAATATTGGTAATCAATTACATGGGTATTCTTGTTATAATTTTAAAATGCTTTCACTGTACTGATCTAAATTGTTTACTTTTCATTACTTGTCTTGTTCATGATGCTTATCTTATTTGTGGTATTGAAATATTTTAAATCTTGATTGTAACATCCCGTAGTACTCCGGTTGTTAACATCCATAATATTTAGCATACATAGCGGAAGATTTTATTTTAAAGAATAATAAAGTGTCTTATAAAAATACGAGTAAACTTTTTCTAAAACATTTTCAAGCGTTAATCTGATATATTGCATTAGCGTAACATTAACACGTCTAAGTATACTAATTAAAACTATTGGCCATCTCAATTGACCGTATTCCTGACGGAGTCTCGCGGACAGCATAACGGCTGTATTTCAGATAATTTTCTGATAGATACAATAATTAAACAAACAGCTCGCAAATCCAAATAACTGAATACATATATCAAGGCTATATAAATTTCAAAACGTCAAAGCATCAGTAAATAATCCACGGTTCCAATACTACAGTCATGAGTCAAAGTAAATACATAACATAATCTCAACATAAGATAATTGGACATTGTAAGAACCCGCACCGTTAATTAAGAAAATTAATCAGTTAATTATGAGTTTAATGAGATAATTCCATAATTGACCCTAATAATTATTATGAGGCTCTAATAATTATAGTAAGTGAGTAATAATGCTGAAAGTCGCTTTTCTGACGAAAAGTGAAGATACCGGTTCTGCTAGTCGGTATAAATGCGTACCGAAAAATTATCCCGAGAAATTATAATAAGTGCATGATAATTCCTAGAATAATATATAGGACTTGTAAAACGAGTTTCAAGTTAAAATAATGAGAATTGGTGCCAGAAACTGATACTGGCTATGAAAAGCGCGTACCGGAAAGGTGCTGCGAAAAATATAAGAAAAATATGATAATTCTTGTAAAAATGAGTAGGTTCAGAATCCTGAGTTTGGGATTAAAATGCTAAGCGTAGCTATTTTTGCTAATACAACGTGGTTTGAGTTAATGAGGCTATATATAGGACTCTTGCACCAAACCCTAGGCCATGTGTGATGTGCCTACGTGATTTTTCTGATTTCTCTCCAGCCTTGTGCCTCCCATTGCCACCTTCACCTCCCTTCCCTCTTGTGAGCCAAAGGTGTCACCTTTCTCCTTGTTCTTGTCACTTAAACACTTGAGTGTGTGTGGGGTAACCTTGGTGGTGAGTTGTGAGGCATTTCTGAGGATATGCTTGTTGTTGGTTGGGAGTGTTAGGGGCTGTTTAATCTGAGTTTGTGGGAGTGGGGGCTTGTTCTTGGCTTCTTGAGCTTCAAGAAGCCACCTTTTGGCATAAAGGGTCAAGCTTGAAGTGTATTTTCGTTTCTTGAAGAAGTCAGTACCTTGGAGCTATGTTGGAGGCTCCAAGTCAGTGCCATTTTCTGAGTTTAAACCTCTTGGAGGTATTCATGATCATCCTTTGTGCATTTTGAGGTTTTAAGCTTACTTAATCGGTTAATAAATGAAACTTTAACCATTTGGGGTCATTGGACTCCCAATCGCTTTTGGACCCTTAAATTTGGCATTATGCATAAGTTGGCTCGAATTTCTGCATTCTGTTGGAGAAGTATTCGAATACTTTCCAGGTAGTATTCGAATACTTGTCCTTGGTAATCGAATACTCCTTGCAGGAGTATTGAAATACTTTTCTGGGAAGAAAAGTATTCGGATACCTTTGAATAGTATTCGAATACTGGAAGGTATTCGAATACAGTGAGGTTTGGTATTCGGATATTGGGGGGAAAGTATTCAGATACTTGTGAGTATTCGAATACTTTAGTGAAAGTAATCGAATACTTTCTGGAAAGCTGGAGTATTCGAATATTACTCGTGGAGTATTCGAATACTTCCTGCAGAAACAGCATGTAATGAGTTAAAATGAGTAGGAAAGACTTAATCACTTAATGTAATCTGAGCTATGATTATTGATGAGTAATTATGGTATGGGCAGATTGTGATTGTGTTGTTTGTGGGCCTTGAGCTGTGTGGACTCTTGGTTTGGATAGCTAGCTTACAAGGTAAGCTTTCGTGTCCTCGGTTTAGCCATGTTGTGGTTCCACCATGTCCCATGGGGATCTGGTTATATGCATGATGTGTTACATGCTTTGGATATTTTGAAATGCTGTTAAGCTTTATGTGTAATGGCTTTTAATATGCATGTGTTGTTCCATATTGACGGTAAGCCTGAGTATGTAGCGTCGTACAAGACGGTGATCCGGGGTGGATGCAAGTGGCGTCTTGCACTATGTGTGGGTATTTGGCGTATATGAATCCTGCATTTCTCTGGCCAATAGAATAGAATTGACACACATGACATGATTATCTGCTGCATTGCACTATTTTAGAACTGATGATGATAAACTGCTTTCGAACTTATATTGCACATGTAAGTGAGCTTGGGGTGGAAGATCCTTGAGGACCCCTTGTCTTACTGAGATTTCTGGTTTAGAGATCTCACCCCACGTTTAGGGAATGCTTATTTCAGGTTAAGGTAACCCAAGGGTTGAGACCTCTAGCGGCAGGAGGCCGGAGCTTAGCTGGTATTTCTGCTTATGTCGTTTATGTTTGGATGCTGGATGATATTTGTTGCTATTACGTTATGAGTTTCATGTTAAGGATCTTTAAGCTGAGACTCTGTTGACTATATTGCTATTTGGTGAGCATAGGGATTGTCCATGCCACATTGACTTGACTTTATGTTTTTAGTTGAGTTGTATTAATGTTTCAAGATATTTTCCGGACTACGTGTTGTAGATCCGTGACTTAGATACTCACTTATTTATCTATTGAGGTATTTCAGTTAGCTATCTTTTGCAATTTACATACAGGCGAGATTTTTATGAAATGATTAAGTAATCAATTTGGCTAAGTTTAATGACTTCATAATTGAAAAGAAAAAGATTTTCCGCATATTTTATTAAGCGTGGCTTAATACGATGACTTGTTAACAAATCGGGTATACACGGGGTGTTACATAGGTGGTCAAAATGATGTGATGAACATATTTCCACCGATTAGTTTTAATCTTCATCATTCTTTCCAACTACAACCAAGTCCAAATATCACTTGAACATTGCTATTCAAGCTTACAACTTCAATGAAAACATAAATATTGAATCATCATGAAAAAAGATGAGAATAAGATTTTCTTACCACAAAAGTCTTGAAAATGGCCTAAGGAATGAATTTCAAGCTTCCAATGGATTAAAACACTTCTCTTTTGTTCACGGCACCATGAAAATTGCCACCTTTAAGATGGATTTTCTCTTCACTCTCTTGCTTTCTGAAGATAGGTTTTTGATCACTAAGTGATTCTAGGTATTTTTCATGTTCAAAGTTTCTTGATTTGATGACAAACTAAGAAGTTGAGATTTTAGCCATTCCTTCTTTACAATGTTGGGCTGAAATCTTTTGTCCTTCTTTACGACTTTAATTGTAGTGTGTTTCGTGTCCATGATGTTGTTACCACACTTCCCCTAGTGGTCTACTATTGCGACTCGACAAGTGCACCGGTCATAAAGTAATAAAGTGTACCAGAGTACGAGATCGTTCCCACGAGGATCAGAATTTCAAGCACTAGTTCGCTAATTGCGTTTTAGTTGGACAATCAAGAATTTAGATGAAGAGAGTTGTAATTGAAGAACTTGAAAATTAAAGACAAGTAATGAAAAATATTCAATTAAAAAAATTCAGAATTAAAAAGAATGAATGAAAGATGATGTTTGATTAAGAATTTAAAACAAGCGTAGTTAAGGTTTCGACTTCCCCCAATCTCCTCAATATGTTATGAATTAAACTATCAAGAACCTTTTCTTAATATATTGCCCATCAATTCTATCTTAGTTAATTAGGGCTCAATTCCTTGTTACCCTAAATCTATGTGATCTTGAAAGAACTCTAGTTCCCCGATTATTCCCCAAGAAAACATGCATTAAGATCAAGAATTACAAGATTTCATAATTACCCTATGTCTATCCCTAGATCACAAGGATTATGATAAATTTACCAAGTAAGGGTTCATGCACCAACATCCCTATTGTCATACAATTCCCCAAAATCATTCTATAAGGAGCAAACTCATAGAAAGCATTAAAGATAGATAAATTTCTTCAATTATAAAAAGAAAAGAATTCGGAGATAATTTAATTCATAAACATAAAGATTCAATTGGGTTCCATCTACCTTGAACTACATTAAAGACTACTCTAGCATACTGAATTGAAAAGAAATAATAAAGAAAAGAGAACCCCAAGCCTCCATTGGTGTGATGTCGACTTGGTTCCTCAGTGCTCCACAACAGGATTCCTCTCTGTGTCTTGAATTATGAATGGGTATGAATTGGTGAATCGGTTTTCTAGTCTGACCCTCAGCTCCTTATTTATAATCTTTGGAGTTGTATCCTTCATTCAATCTCCCAACGAATTTGTATCAGATTTATAATTAATTCTACAATTGTTTCCTCTTTGCATTTAAGATCTTGAAGATTGGTTGACAGATTTGAGCTTTGAATCTTTATTGTGATCTTCCATCATATCTTCCCATGGATTTATATCTATTCTCAATCAAGATTGATTTGTTTCCACTTTGTATTTTTGTAAAAATCTGATGCACATCTTGATAAAGATATAAAATCTCTTTTGGATTTAGATTTGGCCGTGCACGGACGTTTTAGCGTGCATTTAGAGCGCCAAGACGTTCTCACAGTGTGTTGTTGTCTGCCTATGGGAGTTTTGGCGTGCTGTTTAGCGTTCAAACATGCAGTTTAGCATTTTGGCGTGCTGTTTAGCGTTTAAACGCCCTCTTCGAAGGGAAATTGAGGCTGTCAGGGCGTTTTGGCGTGTTGTTGAGCGTTTAAACGCTCTTCTCCAGTGGATTTTGGATATTTTACTTTTTTAGAGCGTTTTGACGCTCTCATGAGCGTCAAAACGTCATCTTCCAGCTTGTAAGTACTTGCAATCTTGCTTCTTTAAGGCTTCAACTCATCTTGTTACATTATTTTGGTTCCAAAGGGCCATAATAGGTGTCAAAAGTCCCTTGAAATAAGAATTATGACAACATGTTAGCAAGATATTCAATTATTGTGACTTTACGGTATAAAACCCTAATTCCCATGCAATTCATGATATATTTTTCATATAATTTAGCCTAAAAACATGGTAAACCAAAGGTTTATCAAACATTCCCAGATTTGAACATTGCTGTCCTCAGCAATGCACTAGTATAAACTGAATGGAATTCAATCAAGACTCTCAATTGCATGGAATTCATAGGCAAAATTTAATCAGAGAAATGACTACAGAGCATTCAGACTTAAGAAAAGGATAATACATCAAAGCATTAAGATCAATAATTCATTAGTAAAAACTTTTAATGAAATTCCTTAAGATCAAGAACAAGGAAACATTCGTGATACACTCCCTCACTAGGATTTCAATTCACTTACACTCAACTGTCTAGAGGGTTGGTGTTTAACTCTTGTTCCATTGTATCAACACTACCATAGGCTTGGTTATATTCTCGCTCTCCACAGTTCTTATGATAAATTAAGCAGATCAAGAGGTCTTCAATAGGGTTATAATGTGGCCTGGATAAGGGAAAGGAAAGATTTTTGGAACTAAGTTCAAAAATTAAATTCAGATTCTAAAGGAATGAGTAAGTGTAATTTGTTTCGTACATTTGTACATTTTTCTTGTTGTTCCTTTTCCTTATTTTTCTTCATTGAATCTTTCTCTTTTGTCGTTTTCTTTCTAAGCATATTTTCTTGCTTTTCACTTCTTTTCCTTTCTTTTTTTTGAGCATTTTGCTCGTTTTTTTGATTCTAACCAATTTTTCTTCTTTCTTCCTTGGGCTTTGCCCTTTTGCTTGTACTTCTTCTTTCCGTTGAACGCTTGTATAGTCACAACTTATATCCACTCCTTACTTCAAATCTGAATTTAATCTTCTATTAAGTGAGGATTTAATTGGAGAAGTGGCTATTCATATTCAAGGGTTTTTCATGAATAAAAAGGTCTAGGCTCAAGGGGGCTTAACTAAGGAATATCATAAAGGTTAGCTATTTGTCCATCTAGTTAGAGAAAGAACATGCCTCTATCATCTCTACAAAATATATCACAGACCATTTCAATCAAGAAACAAAGCAAGTTCTAGAGTATCTCAACAGAAGAATGCACACTCAATAAAATTTTTCTGTATAGGCTCAAAACCTCACGGCTACGAATGCACAGTAATTATCCTGTTCTTTTTCTCAAACAACTTCAATATCAACAATATATTCAATGAATCATGTCACTTATTGCAATGATGCTCACAAAAGAATGTATAAGTGCATCATCATGCTCTGAATCAATTACTAATTTAAAATTCCTGCCATTTTTCCAATTAAAAACACTGAGAAAACTTTCAAAATTTCAGAATTTTCACAAAACAGTGGCTTGGGGTTTTTCAAAACAAACTAAATATATATATAAAAATATCAATTATGAAAAATTTAAGCTAAAGCAAAAGAGAAAGGATTTGAGATAGTTCACTGCTTTAGCCGGATATTCTGTGTATGCTCATGAAGTTCCTCCGACTTATTCAATTGTGCTTAGATGAACCACGAGTTCCCCATTCCCAGATTTAAATATTGTTGTCCTCAGCAACATATTTAAATCTAAAAGAAAACGCGTCGAGAAATAAAAACAACTAGTTGTTTCCTCTTGTTGTTTGTTCCCTTTTCTTCACCTGTAAAATTCACTCAATGACAGTCATTAGTCTCAACACCTTCTCCTATATTTTTGTATTTTCTTTATTTAATTCAAAGTAAAAATAATTAAAACAATTAAAATAAAATAGTAAAGTGTGGGTTTGCCTACCCATTAGCGCTTGTTTAACGTCACGAGCCTGACGTACCTGACTTATGATCATGGTGGTTCAAAACATAATCTTGGTGATGACCAAGCTCCATCATTCAGAAATTGTGTCCTACCATAGTGCTCTTCTGCATATGGATGAGGTAAAGTAGTCTCAGGAACTTTGAATTTGGTATTTATATGCTTTCCCTTGCTCCTCGGCTTTTCCATCTTAACTTTTGGCTTACTTTCTTGAGAAGACACCTCATTGTGTTCTTCTTCACCTTTCTTTTCACTAATAAAGTAGACTTGATCTTGTGGTTGAGCTACGGAGGAGGGGACTTCTTTGTCAAAGAATTTGAAAATTGCTTGCTCTCCGTCTACTCGTAAGATCAGCTCACCTTTAAGTACATCGATCAGTGCTCCTGAAGTTGCCAAGAAGGGTCTTCCAAAAATCATAGGAATTGTGGCATCTTTTTCAATGTCAAGGATGACAAAATCAACAGGAATGATGAACTTGTCAACCTTAACCAATATATCTTCAATGATGCCGTAAGCTTGTTTTGAAGAGCGGTCAGCCAATTGCACTATCGTCTTTGTGGGCTTCACTTCAGTAATCCTCAGCTTCTTCATCATGGAGAGTGGCATGACATTGATGCTAGCTCCAAGATCACATAAAACATTGTCCACTTCCACTTTGCCTATAGTGCATGGAATGCTGAAGCTCCCTGGATCCTTGACTTTGGTAGGTAACTTCTTTTTGATGATCGCATTACATTCCTACGTCAGATTCACCGTCTCACATTCCTGCAACTTACGCTTCCTGGATAATAGATCCTTCATGAACCTTGCATAGTTGGGCATGTTCTCTAAAGCTTCGGCAAAAGGAATGTTGATCAGCAACCTCCTGAATATGTCTAGAAACTTTGAACACTGCTGCTTCAGAATCTCTTTCTTTAATCTCTGAGGATAAGGGATTCGAGCATATGGGGAGAGATCTAATGGCTTGTTCTGTCTTTCTAGAGGTTTCTTCTTCTCCCACTTGAATAGTTTCTTTTCGGCTTTTTCAGGATTGCTTTTGTCAACTTCAATTGTATCCTTTTCCTTTTCTTCCCTCTTTTCTTCATCTGATTCTTCTCTATCCTTCTTCTTTTCTTCGGGCTGCTCCTCTATAGGCAGAATCACTGTACCACTCCTAGTGGTGATAACATTCCAATGCTCCCTTGGATTGACAACTGTGTTGCTTAGAAAAGTACCTGGAGCTCTCTCAAAAAATTACTTCGACAACTGACCAATCTGAATTTCCAGATTTCTTATGGAAGCTTCTTGATTCCGGTGTGCTGCTCTAGTCTCTTGCATGAAAGCAGATGTGTCCTCTCTGAAAGCATTTGCACCTTGAATATAATCAGAAGTGGTCTTGCATAGTTGTGCAAATGCTTTCTCCCACTCAGAAGTGTTACTTTATTATGGGGCATGTGGTTGCATTGGAATGGGAGGATTGAGCTTATGGTTGGATTTGTGACTCAACCCTGGATGTTGATTCTGATTCTTCTGATCATACCAGAGTCCATTGACCTCTGCTGGTGGCTTTTCCGCTGCTCTTATGTATTCACAATCCTCAGTTGCATGAGCCTCTTCACAAATACCACATTTAATATTAGAATTAGAAACAAAAGAAACTTGAGAAAGATTAAATTTTTTATTAAGGGCATCTAATTGTTCTTGTTGTTTCTTGTGCATTTGTAGCATCTGTTCATTTTGGGCTAAGAGTGCATCATAGCCGTCAAGCTTCATAATTCCTGCTCTCCTTTGTGCAACTGGGGCAGAGGCATTCTCAAATTCCTGAGAAGCTAGAGATTCCAGTAATTCTAGCGCTTCCTCTGGAGTTTTTGTTTTCAGGGAGCCTCCTGCAGCAACATTCACCAGTGTTCTTGTGCTGGATGTCATCCCTTGGAAAAGATTCTTGCTTTCTCACATGCTTCAATTCCATGTTGAGGACACTTCCTGAGTGATCCCTTGAATCGTTCCCAAGCCTCGTACAAAGATTCGTTGTCTTTTTGTTCAGAAGCAGTGATCTCCGCCTTGAGTATTGCCATCTTTGAGGCTGAGAAAAATCTAGCCAAGAATTTCCTTGCTAAGTCATCCCAATTGGTTATGCTTCCTTTAGGTAGAGACTGCAGCCAATCTCTTGCTTCATCCTTCAGTGAGCATGGAGATAGCCTGAGCAAGATAGCATCACGAGGAACTCCATTTACTTTTAATGTATCACAATAAAGTAAGAAGTTATCAAGATGACTATAGGGGTTCTCCGTGCTTCCTCCAGCGAACTGTTCTTTTTGAATCAGTTGCAGCAGTGCTAGTTTCAGTTCAAAGTTGTTAACCTCTATGTTTGGTCTAACAATGCTTGTCGTCTGTGGGACTCGAGCTGGGGTCATGGAATCCCCCAACATCCTTGGAGCGAGTTGATTATTTTCTGCCATAGGTTCCTCCTTTGGTTCCGTCGAAGTTGATGCCTTTGTTTCCTTCGCTTTCTTTGCTTTTGCGTTATTCCTAAGTTTCCTTTCTGTCTTTTCTATCTCAGGATCAAACTACAAGATTCGCGGGTTAAGAGTACCTCGCATAAACTAAGATTGAAAAGATGTGCAAAAAAATAGAAAAAAGACAAAATAGAAAAACAGAAAAAATAAATAAAAAAATAAACAAACAAAGAATGCAGAAAAATAAATATGCAGAAAATTGATGCAGAATTTTAATTGAGAAAAAATATTTTTGAAAAATGTATAAAGTACAGAAAATTAAAACGTCCAATCTAAAAGTTAATTAGTTACTTCTAATGTTGAAGAATTCGATCCCCGGCAACGGCGCCAAAAACTTGTTGCGACTCGGCAAGTGCACCGATCGTAAAGTAATAAAGTGTACCGAAGTACGAGATCGTTCCCTAAAGGATCAGAATTTCAAGCACTAGTTCGCTAATTGCGTTTTAGTTGGAAAATCAAGAATTTAGATGAAGAGAGTTGTAATTGAAGAACTTGAAAATTAAAGACAAGTAATGAAAAGTATTCAATTAAAAAATTCAGAATTAAAAAGAATGAATGAAAGATGATGTTTGATTAAGAATTTAAAACAAGCGTGGTTAAGGTTTCGACTTCCCCCAATCTCCTCAATATGTTATGAATTAAACTATCAAGAACTTTTTCTTAATATATTGCCACTCAATTCTATCTTAGTTAATTAGGGCTCAATTCCTTGTTACCCTAAATCTATGTGATCTTGAAAGAACTCTAGTTCCCCGATTATTCCCCAAGAAAACATGCATTAAGATCAAGAATTACAAGATTGCATAATTACCCTATGTCTATCCCTAGATCACAAGGATTATGATAAATTTACCAAGTAAGGGTTCATGCACCAACATCCCTATTGTCATACAATTCCCCAAAATCATTCTATGAGGAGCAAACTCATAGAAAGCATTAAAGATAGATAAATTTATTCAATTATAAAAAGAAAAAAATTCGGAGACAATTTAATTCATAAACATAAAGATTCAATTGGGTTCCATCTACCCTTAACTACATAAAAGACTACTCTAGCATACTGAATTGAAAAGAAATAATAAAGAAAAGAGAACCCCAAGCCTCCATTGGTGTGATGTTGTAAGAACCAGCACCGTTAATTAAGGAAGTTAATTAATTAAATATGAGAATTAGGAAATAATTCCATAATTGACCCTAATAATTATTATGAGGCTTTAATAATTATAGTAATTGAGTAATAATGTTGAAAGTCGCTTTTCGTCAGATACCGGTTCTGCTAGTCGGTATAAATGCGTACCGAAGAAGTATCCCAGAAAATTATAATAAGCGCATGATAATTCCTAGAATAATATATAGGACTTGTAAAACGAGTTTCAAGTTAAAATAATGAGAACTGGTGCCAGAAACTGATACTGGCTATGAAAAGCGCGTACCAGAAAGGTGCTGCGAAAAATATAAGAAAAATATGATAATTCTTGTAAAATTGAGTAGGTTAAGAATCTCAATTTTGAGATTAAAACGATAAGCGTAGCTATTTTTGTTAATACTGTGTGTTTTAACTTAAGTGGGCCTATATAAGCTAGTGGCACAATGCCCTAGGTCAGAATGCTTATTCCCTTACGTGAGTTTTGGACCCCTTTGGCTGCTGACCATTTCTTCCCTTGCTACCTTAACTCTCCATAGCAAAAGCTCCAAGAAACCATTTTTCCTCCTCTTCTCTTCACCTAAACACTCTAGCTTGTGGGAGTTGGTCTTGTGAGGGTGTGGTGTGTCACATTTCTGATATTGTAGCCTTTGTGGTGAGGTGGAGTTGCTGACTTTGGTGCTGCCCTCTTGGGTTTGGGCTTGTGTGACCTTGTTCTTGGCTTCTTGAGCTTCAAGAAGCCACCTTTTGGCCTAAAGGGCTAAGCTTGTTGACCAAATTCGTGGTTCCTTAAAGTCAGTACCTTAGAGCTGTGTTGGAGGCTCCAAGTCAGTGCCATTTTCGAAGTTTTGAAGCCTTGTAGGTATACATGTTCACCTCTTTGTCATTTTGATGATTTAAGCTTGTTTAAGAAATTAAAAATCGTAACTTGAACCATTTAATAAAAGGAATGTGTTTCTAAGTCCCTAACATGCATATGAACATCTGATTTTGGAGTTCTTGGAATCCAGATCGAGTTTGGATCATTGGAGGTCAATTATACCTTTAAAACTCAGTTTTCTGCATTCTGTCGAAGAAGTATTCGAATACGTTTCGGTCAGTATTCGAATACTTCCAGGAAAAATGCAGTAATCGAATACTTCGCGAGACAACGGCGACTTAGTTTAGTAAAATCGCGATATCTCGAGCTTCAGAGCTCTAAATTAAGTGAGGTTTGGACCTATGTGAAGCTAACACATAGGGCTACAACCCTGTAAATTTTTGGATCCATTGGATAATTGAATTTCTCTTAGTGTATGTTGAAGTCGAGACCCTATTGCTGGAAATTCAGCTTGTTGTAGGAACTTTGCAAAAATCATAACTGAATTTATACAACTCCGATTGAGACATAAAATATGTCTTTGGAAAGCTTGAGATGTCTAGTTTAACATATTAAAATATTATAGTTTTTGGTAAAGAGTTGCAACTGTATTTTTAAGCTGGTAGTCGAATACTTCTTATAGGAGTATTGGAATACTTTTCTGGGAAGAAAAGTATTCGGATACCTTTGAAGAAGTATTCGAATACTGGAAATTATTTGAATACAATGAGGTTTGGTATTCGGATACTGTGGTATGCGAATACTGGGGGAAAAGTATTCGGATACTTGGTAGTATTCGAATACTTAAATGAAAGTAATCAAATACTTTCTACAGAGCTGGAGTATTCGAATACTACTCGTGGAGTATTCGAATACTTCCTGCAAAAACAGCATGTAATGAGTTAAAATAAGTAAGAAAGACTTAATCACTTAATGTACTCTGAGCTATGATTATTGATGATTAATTATGGTATGAACAGATTATGATTGTGCTGTTTGTGGGCCTTGAGCTTGTGTGGACTCTTGGTTTGGATAGCTAGCTTACAAGATAAGCTTTCGTGTTCTCGGGTTAGCCATTGTCTGTTCCACCATACTCCATGGGGGGATGGTTTATATGCATGATGTGTTTTCATGTATTGTTTTGCCGAGATGCTAATGAACTGTTAAGTGCAAATGCTATATGATATATATGTGGTGTTCCGTCTAAACAGGATGCCACGGGGTATTCCTGTGGGCGGGTACAGCATGGGCTGGTACAACATGGGCTGGCATTTATGTGGGTAATAGACGTATTCCTGCATTTCTCTGATCAGTAGAATTGTTATAACTCACATGACATGAATATTTGTTGCATTGCAGTGATCTTGGAACTGATATTGAAATACTGCTTTTAGAACTTATATTGCATATGTAAGTGAGCTTGGGGTGGAAGATCATTGAGGACCCCTTGTCTTACTGAGATTTCTTGTTTAGAGATCTCACCCCACGTTTGGAGAATGCTTATTTCTGGTTCAGGTAGTATGGGGATTGATGCCTCTGGCGGAAGAAGGTCAGAGCTTAGTTGATGATTATTGCTGTTATATTTATGCTGGCATGACTGGATTGGATGCTGTTTATGTTTTCTGTCATTTATGGTTATTGAGTTGAGACTTATGTTGGGCTTTGTTGCCTTATTTGGGTGAGCATGGGAGTTGTCCATGCCACTATTTTGTTAGCACTTTTAGCTTGAGTTGTATAAACTACTAGTTGATGGGTCTTATGACCCTATTGCTGCGGTGAGATGGCTTCAGGCGCTGGACAAGATCTTCCGGGTCATACAGTGTACGGATCAGCAGAAGATGATGTTTGCTACTTATATGTTGGAAGGCGATGCCCATGAGTGGTGGATGAACACCTCTCACACGTTCGAGATGCAAGGTCATGTTATGACATGGCCATTCTTCGAGGATTGCTTTCTGGGTCGGTACTTTCCCTATGATGCATAGGAGAGAAAGCAAGGGGACTTCAACCGGTTGGTGTAGGGCTCGTTGTCTGTTGACGAGTACCTGGCCAAGTTTAATGAGCTGGTTAAGTTCGCTCACTTTTGGATGGAGAGGCCTACTCCTATTTTCTTGGCTGCTAAGTTCCGCAGAGGACTTAGTAAGGATATTGCTGGTTACCTTGCGGGATCTGCTTCTAGCGACTTCGGGACACTGGTGTAGCAGTGTCGGGACATCGAGGATTTCTACAACTCGAGTAAGGCCAAGAGGGCCAAGATTACTGATACGAAAGGAACTGGTAGTTCCACTTCCTGGAAAGATAGGAAGTTTGGGAGCAAGGACAAAGGGAAGCAGTTGGCGGCTAGGCAAGCGCCAAATCAGTTCAAGAGGACTTCTGCTCAAGGGAGTGCAGCGAAACCTCCTACTCCCAGATGCACGGGATGTGGGAAGGTTCATCTGGGCTCGTGTGCTACCGGCCAGACTATCTGTTTCCAGTGTGGCAAGGAGGGCCACTATGCTAGAGAGTGTCCGTCGTCGACGGCGAGAGCTGCAGCAGTTCAGGAAGTTCCATTACAAATGGTTCATTTGGCACCTTTTTCGGCACCTGCAGTGCCACCTGCTACCGGTCATGTGTATACGTCGGATTGCCAGCAGTCGGACCGAGCTCCGAACCTTGTCTGAGGTACTGTTACCTTTGGTGCATCATTTGTTGATGTTTTTTTTACTCCGGGGCTATGAATTCATTGTTGCAACCCCGATTTCTGTGGGGCGTGAGTTGCCCATGTTTGTGCATTATTCTCCGTTGCGGGTAATTACCGCCACCGGAGAAAAGTGTGATACTACCACTGTACATCGAGATGTCGTGTTTCAGTGGGATGGCCGTGAGTTCTTGGTAGATCAAATGGGATTACCGATGACTAATTTTGGAAATCATCCTTGGCATGGATGGATTGTCCAATAGTTGTGTGATGACTGATTGATTGATTGTTGTGCCTAGCGAGTGGTGACACCTCCGTGTGACTCCACGACCAGCTCCTCGCCGTATATATCATTGTTGCAGGCTAGGAGAGCCTTGAGTGCAGGGGCATTCAGATATGTCATGTTGGGAGGTTTGGTGAGTGGGGCACAGGAGGATATCACTGGTATTCCTGTGGTGGGGAATTCCTCGAGGTGTTTCCTGAGGAGATTCCTGAGTTCCGTCGCAGCGGGAGATAGAGTTCTCCATAGATTTGTTGCCTGGTGTGGGGCCTATTTCATTAGCTCCATATCGGATGTCGCCACTGGAGTTGGAGAGCTGAAGAAGCTCATTGAAGATCTTTTGGCGAAAGACTTCTTTCGACCAAGCGTGTCTCCCTGGGGAGCACCGGTAAACTTTGTTGTAAGGTATGATGCCTTACGCCATTACTTAACCGTGATGGTGCTCTGTTTGAGAATGTGAACTTCTCTTTAGGGAAACTGAGTGTGGAACATTTGGAATTTATGGCAAGGCCACATGTGACCTGGTATATGCGAGGCAGTGCATGTACAAGTAGTTTGTGAGTGGATTGGTCTCCATGACTCTATGATTTTATGTTGATTATTGATATGTGTCATGAGTAGTCGGCATGTTAACACCAGGGATAGTGTTAAGCATGAAATAAGTACGATGAACTGTGGTAATATATCAATGTTATTTCACCTTTGACCGACTCTCGATTTTGCAGATGCCCTGGAGATTGAGGTATATTGTGTTTATAGTATTCGAACTATTATGTTACTAAGATTTAAAATTTTGCAGGTGTACGTGAACTAAGGTACGTTATTATGCGAATGAATATGCTAAATGACATGTGTTGGTTGAAATGAGTATGACTATGATTTCGTACAATGAACATGAATATGAAGTTATTTTGAAAATAATGATTTATCAAATTGTAAGACTAGTCGATGTTAGAGTCATGGAATATGACCAAACTCACTCGAGTTTTATGTGGATTTTTAAGCTATGGGGTTAGGTCACCTCTTTCGAGAGAGTGACTAGTGATCCCAGAGAATTGAATGACGTTTTTGATGTCATTGTGAACTTCGAGATTTGACGGTGACTTCCTTGTTTGAGGATGCACCTCTCGAGATTGAGACTGAGAGTCGAGGATGAGCTTTTGGAGAAGAACCAGGACGGTGTGTCCTGGAATGAGGAAGGACATTGTTTTGTGTGTCTTTTGTCGTGACGCCTGAAGGTGAAGATAGAACACCAGAATCCGTTTGGTAAGCTTCAACCTCACGAGGTACCGCAGTGGAAGTGGGAAAGTATTTCCATGGACTTCGTGATGGGTTTGTCTAAGACTCAGGCTAGCCGTGACTCTTTTGGGTCATCGTGGAGAGATTGTCAAAGTCTGCCCACTTTCTTCTGGTAAATGTGAGCTTTTCTTCAGAGCAGTTGGCCTAACTGTGTGTTCGCGAGATCGTGAGGCTTTACGGGGTGCCCGAGAGTATCTTCTGCGATAGAGATCCGAAGTTCACATCTCGGTTCTGGGAGGCACTGCAGAGAGCTTTGGGAACTCAGTTGAGACTGAGTACAACCTATCACCCTCAGACTGTTGGACAGACTGAGCGGACCATCCAGATCTTGGAGGACATGCTGAGACTTTGCACTTTGGGGCAGGGCTCAGCATGGGATAGGTACCTGTCATCGATTGAGTTTGTGTGCAATTGTGTTTTCCTTGCTAGCCTGGGCATGGAATCATACGAGGCGCTGTTTGGTAGGAGGTGTAGAACTCCTACCTGTTGGTCTGAGGTTGGAGATAACGAGTTGTTTGGCATGGACCTTTTCCAAATTGCCACCAGCCGATTCAGATGTTCTAAGGAAAGATGGAGCAGGCGCTGTATCGTCAGAAGAACTGCATTGATGATAAGCATCGTCCACTAGAGTTTAGTAAGGGTGAACACGTGTTGAGAAACTTTCACTGTCACCGGTGTTGTTTGGGCACTCGGAGTGAGGAAACTGAGCCGCGATTCTTTGGGCCATACCAGTTACGTGGTAGAGTATGACCTGTTGCCTATCGGTTTGCCTTGCCTCCGAACTTGGCCAACACCCACGACGCGTTTCACGTGTCTCAACTTCGCATGTTTGTAGCGGATCCTTCGCACGTGGTGCAACCGGATGATGTGGAGGTTCAGGAGAACTTGAAAACTCCCGTCGGACCACTCAAGTTTCTCGATCGTGGCGAGAAGCAGCTGAGGAGCGAGATCATTTCGATGGTCGGAGTACGTTGAACGGGAAGAATTCCTGAAGGGTAATTCTGGAAGAGAGAGGATGAGCTTCTCTGACAGTATCCCGCGCCTCGGGACAGGTATGTTTTCTGATTTTGAGGACAAAATCCTAAAAAGGTGGGGTGAATGTAAGAACCCGCACCGTTAATTAAGGAACTTAATTAATTAAATATGAGAATTAGGAAATAATTCCATAATTGACCTAATAATTATTATGAGGGTTTAATAATTATAGTAAGTGAGTAATAATGTTGAAAGTCGCTTTTCTGACGAAAAGCGCAGATACCGGTTTTGCTAGTCGGTATAAATGCGTACCGAAAAAGTATCCCATAAAATTATAATAAGCGCATGATAATTCCTAGAATAATATATAGGACTTGTAAAACGAGTTTCAAGTTAAAATAATGAGAACTGGTGCCAGAAACTGATACTGGCTATGAAAAGCGCGTACCGGAAAGGTGTTGTGAAAAATATGATAATTCTTGTAAAATTGAGTAGGTTAAGAATCTCAAGTTTGAGATTAAAAATGATAAGTGTAGCTATTTTCGTTAATACTGTGTGTTTTAACTTAAGTGAGCCTATATAAGCTAGTGGCACAATGCCCTAGGTCAGAATACTTATTCCCTTACGTGAGTTTTGGACCCCTTTGGCTGCTGACCAGTTCTTCGCTTGCCACCTTCACTCTCCATAGCAAAAGCTCCAAGAAACCATTTTTCCTCCTCTTCCCTTCACCTAAACACTCTAGCTTGTGGGAGTTAGTCTTGTGAGGGTGTGGTGTGTCACATTTATGAGATTGCAGCCTTTGTGGTGAGGTGGAGTTGCTGACTTTAGTGCTGCCCTCTTGGGTTTGGGCTTGTGTGACCTTGTTCTTGGCTTCTTGAGCTTCAAGAAGCCACCTTTTGGCCTAAAGGGCCAAGCTTGTTGACCAAATTTGTGGTTCCTTAAAGTCAGTACCTTGGAGCTGTGTTGGAGGCTCCAAGTCAGTGCCATTTTCGAAGTTTTGAAGCCTTGGAGGTATACATGTTCACCTCTTTTTCATTTTGATGGTTTAAGCTTGTTTAAGCAATTAAAAACCGTAACTTGAACCATTTGATAAAAGGAATGTGTTTCTGAGTCCCTAACATGCATATGAACATCTATTTTTGGAGTTCTTGGAATCCAGATCGAGTTTGGATCATTGGAGGTCAATTATACCTTTAAAACTCAGTTTTTTGCATTCTGTCAAGAAGTATTCGAATACTTTTCGGTCAGTATTCGAATACTTCCTGGAAAAATACAGTAATCGAATAGTTCGCGAGACAACAACGACCTAGTTTAGTAAAATTGCGATGTCTCGAGCTTCAGAGCTCTAAATTAAGTGAGGTTTGGACCTAAGTGAAACTAACACATAGTGCTACAACCCTGTAAATTTTCAGATCCATTGGATAATTGGATTTCTGTCAGTGTATGTTGAAGTCGAGACCCTATTGCTAGAAATTCAGCTTGTTGTAGGAACTTTGCAAAAATCATAACCGGATTTATACAACTCCGATTGAGACATAAAATATGTTGTTGGAAAGCTTGAGATGTCTAGTTTAACATATTAAAATATTAGAGTTTTTGGTAAAGATTTGAAACTGTAGTTTTAAGCTGGTAGTCGAATACTCCTTGTAGGAGTATTGGAATACTTTTCTGGGAAGAAAATTTTTCGGATACCTTTGAAGAAGTATTCGAATACTGGAAATTATTCGAATACAATGAGGTTTGGTATTCGGATACTGTGGTATTCGGATACTGGGGGAAAATTATTCGGATACTTGGTAGTATTCGAATACTTAAATGAAAGTAATCGAATACTTTCTGGAGAGCTTGAGTATTCGAATACTACTCGTGGAGTATTCAAATACTTCCTGCAGAAACAACATGTAATGAGTTAAAAAGAGCAAGAAAGACTTAATCACTTAATGTAATCTGAGCTATGATTATTGATGATTAATTATGGTATGAACAGATTGTGATTGTGCTGTTTGTGGGCCTTTAGCTTGTGTGGACTCTTGGTGTGGATAGCTAGCTTACAAGGTAAGCTTTCTTGTCCTCAGGTTAGCCATTGTCTGTTCCACCATACTCCATGGGGGGATGGTTTATATGCATGATGTGTTTTCATATATTATTTTGCTGAGATGCTAATGAACTGTTAAGTGCAAATGCTATATGATATGTATGTGGTGTTCCGTCTAAACAAGATGCCATGGGGTATTCCTGTGGGAGGGTATAGCATGGGCTGGCATTTATGTATGTAATAGACGTATTCCTGCATTTCTCTGATCAGTAGAATTGTTATAACACACATGACATGAATATATGTTGCATTGCACTGATTTTGGAACTGATATTGAAATACTGCTTTTAGAACTTATATTGCACATGTAAGTGAGCTTGGGGTGGAAGATCCTTGAGGACCCCTTGTTTTACTGAGATTTCTTGTTTAGAGATCTCACCCCACGTTTGGGGAATGCTTATTTCAGGTTCAGGTAGTATGGGGATTGATGCCTCTGGCAGCAGGAGGCCAGAGCTTAGTTGATGTTTATTTCTGTTATATTTATGCTGGCATGACTGGATTGGATGCTGTTTATGTTTTCTGTCATTTATGGTTATTGAGTTGAGACTTATGTTGGGCTTTGTTGCCTTATTTGGGTGAGCATGGGAGTTGTCCATGCCACTATTTTGTTAGCACTTTTAGCTTGAGTTGTATAAACTACTAGTTGGTCTGGTCTATGTGTTGTAGTTCCGTGACTAGAGGCATATATCTGTTAGTTCAATTAATGAGGTATTTCAGTTAGCTGTCTTTTGCAATTTACAAACAGACATAGTTTTATTTAAATGATGAATAAATACCCTTTTTGGTCCCTAACAAAAAACACGGTCTCCATTTTAGTCTCTTACAAAATTAAATTAGTCAGTTAGTCCCTAACAAATTCAAAGTGGACCCATTTAGTTGAAATCGTGGTCCCTCACAAATTCAAAAAAGACCCATATTAGTCCATTAAAAGGACTAAAATGGGTCCACTTTGAATTTGTTAGGGACTAAC
Organism: Gastrolobium bilobum; assembly: GCF_033153095.1. Lineage (NCBI taxonomy): Eukaryota > Viridiplantae > Streptophyta > Magnoliopsida > Fabales > Fabaceae > Gastrolobium > Gastrolobium bilobum. The sequence goes on along the minus strand of NW_026896737.1, from coordinate 41,686 downwards.
TGACTAGTTTATTTTTGTAAGGGACTAAAGTGGGGATCGTGTTTTTTGTTAGGGACCCAAAAGGGTATTTACTCTTAAATGATTAATTAAGCAAGTTGGTAATGATAATGACGTCATAAATGAAAAGAAAAAGATATTCCGCATTTTCAATTAAGCGCAGCTTAATACGATGATATGATAACATTACCTAATATATACGGGGTGTTACAAATGTCGACTTGGTTCCTCAGTGCTCCACAACAGGATTCCTCTCTGTGTCTTGAATTATGAATGGGTATGAATTGGTGAATTGGTTTTCTAGTTTGACCCTCAGCTCCTTATTTATAATCATTGGAGTTGTATCCTTCATTCAATCTCCCAACGAATCTGTATCAGATTTATAATTGATTCTACAATTGTTTCCTCTTTGCATTTAAGATCTTGAAGATTGGTTGACAGATTTGAGCTTTGAATCTTTGTTGTGATCTTCCATCATATCTTCCCATGGATTTATATCTATTCTCAATCAATATTGATTTGTTTCCACTTTGTATTTTTTGAAAAAATCTGATGCACATCTTGATAAAGATATAAAATCTATTTTGGATTTCGATTTTGCTGTGCATGGACGTTTTAACGTGCATTTTGTAAGAATCCGCACCGTTAATTAAAGAATTTAATTAATTAATTATGAGAAAATTAGGAAATGATTCCATAATTGACCCTAATAATTATTATGAGACTCTAATAATTACGATAAGTGATTAAGAATGCTGAAAGTCGCTTTTCGGAGGAAAAGTGCAGATATCGGTTCTGCTAGTCGGTATAAATGCGTACCGAAAAAGTATCCCAGAAAATTAAAGTAAGTGCATGATAATTACTAGAATAATATATAGGACTTGTAAAACAGATTTCAAGTCCAAATAATGAGAACTGGTGCCAGAAACTGATACTGGCTATGAAAAGCGCGTACCGGAAAGGTGCTCCGAAAAATATAATAAAAATATGATAATTTTTGTAAAATTGAGTAGGTTAAGAATCCTGAGTTTGGGATTAAAATGCTAAGCGTAGCAATTAAAGTTAATACTGTGTGTTTAAAACGTAAGTGGCTATAAATAGCCTTGGCACATGATCCTAGGTCATTTTGATGAGCCTCCAGCGTGAGTTTTTCTGAGTTGTGAGACTAGCCACCTTGTCACTCCATTTCTTCTCCATTTTCTCACCAAAGACACCACCTTTGATCATGGTTTCTTCTCTTGATCAACATATCTTGGTGTGAGCCACCTTGTGAGAGTGAGAAGACCTTGTTTCTAAGTTCTTGTTTCTGCATTTTGAGTTTTAAAGTGCTGAGTTCCTGGTTTGGTGTTGTGGTGTCACATTATTGGTTGTTGAAGCTCCAAGTGCCAACCTTTGCGAAGAAAGATCAAGTCTTGAACACCATTTTCGTGTACCCTTTGTGTCAACACCTTGAGGCTAGTTTGTGAGCTCCAAGAGCACCATTGTTGGGCTGTTTCAAGCTTTGGTAAGCCTTACAACCTTTGATCATGAGTTTAATGGGTTAAATTTGATGTCTTGACATGTTTAATGAGTTAAGCAAGTAACCATCAGTTGTATGAACCTTAATGTGCCTAAAAATGCATGCTTTAACGTGTTTAAGTGTTAAAAATGGAACATTGGAAGGATATTTTCACGAAATGCAGTTTCTGCATTCTGTCGTGAAATATCCGGATATCTGCCCGTGAAATATCCGGATATTTGATATCCGGATGTGGGATTTGGATATCCGGATATGAGAATCTGGATATCCGGATATACATATGGTCAGTGAGATATCCGGATATGTCCCGAGGAGTATCCGGATATTCTGGGATTTCGAAGAACAGTAGCTGTGCTGTTTGTACAGTAAGCTATGGGGGGTTTGTGAACCCTAGATTGATGAAGTTGAACTTCTGTAATTAATGAACTAAGTCAGAATCATGTGACTAAAGGCTTGTGACTTTGTTGGAAGCCTTAAGATGTAAATCGTTAAAGGAGAATGTAGTCTTTATGTTAATGCTTTTGAGCTATGTATGTTGATACACTTGCTGGTCCTAAATCAGATTGTGATCTGCTGTGTGTTGGACTTGAGCTGTGAGGACTCTTGGTATTGGATAGTGAGCTTGCAAGGTAAGCTTTTGTGTCCTCGGTTTAGCCATGTTGTGGTTCCACCATGTCCCGTGGGGGTATGGTTATATGCATGCTGTGTTACATGCTTTTGATGTTTTGGAAATGCTATTGAGTTGTTATATGCTGGTGCCTTTATGATATGCATGTGGCGTTGCACCTATACGGCAAGCCTGAGTATGTGGTACATACAAGATGGTGAGGCTGTGGGTGAGGTGCAGGCGGTGTTCCGTGTACTACGTGTGGGTAATAGACGTATTCCTACATTTCTCTGGCCAGTAGAATAGTGATAAACACACATGGCATGAATATCTGTTGCACTGCATAGTTTTGGAACTGATATTGATATAAATGCTTTTAGAACTTATATTGCACATGTAAGTGAGCTTGGGGTGGAAGATCCTTGAGGACCCCTTGTCTTACTGAGATTTCTGGTTTAGAGATCTCACCCCACGTTTGGGGAATGCTTATTTCAGGGTCAGGTAATGTTGAGATCTCAGGCGGCAGGAGGCCAGAGCTGAGTTAGATATTGATGATATTGCTGACTTGTTGGATGCTGGATATGCATGCTGTTTTTATGCTTTGAGCTTCATTCTATGATTATGATTATCTTGTTGAGACGCTGTTGATTTGGTGAGCATGGGGATTGTCCATGCCACGTAGACTTGTTATGTCATGCTTTTATTAAAGTTGTATTAATGTATCAGGATATTGTCCGGATTACGTGATGTAATGCCGTGACTTAGATACTCACTTTATATATTATATTGAGGTATTTCAGTAGATGTCTTATTGCAATTTACATTCAGGCGATATTTTATGAAATTGATTAAGGAATCAAGTTGGTAATTGATAATGACGTCATAATTGAAAAGAAAAAGAATATTCCGCATTTTTTATTAAGCGTAGCTTAATACGATGTAATGATAACACTACCGGATATATACGGGGTGTTACACATTTAGAGCGCCAAAACATTCTCACAGTGTGTTGCTGTCTGCCTATGGGAGTTTTGGCGTGCTGTTTAGCGTTTAAACGTGATGTCTAGCGTTTTGGCGCGCTGTTTAGCGTTTAAACGCCCTCTTCGAAGGGAAATTGAGGCTGTCAGGGCGTTTTGGCGTGCTGTTGAGCGTTTAAACGCTCTCCTCCAGTGGATTTTGGCTATTTTACTTTTTTAGAGCGTTTTAACGCTTTCATGAGCTCCAAATCGTCATCTTCCAGCTTGTAAGTACTTGTAATCTTGCTTCTTTAAGGCTTCAACTCATCTTGTTGCATTCTTTTGGTTCCAGAGGGCCATAATAGGTGTCAAAAGTCCCTTGAAATAAGAATTATGACAACATGTTAGCAAGATATTCAATTATTGTGACTTTACGGTATAAAACCCTAATTCCCATGCAATTCATGATATATTTCTCATATAATTTAGCCTAAAAACATGGTAAACCAAAGGTTTATCATCTACTGTCGTGTTTCACAATTGTAAGGACCCATCTAGCTCAAGTGGTTGGGGAGATCCATCTGTTTAGTGCTTTGGTCATATCCTCGTTCGTATAGAGCAATTTTTTTTCCTTGAACGGAATGAACTTTTCCATTTATGGCATGATCCGAGCTTGTACTCAGATGTCGATTTCCTTTGTCCTGTTATCAAGTCCCAATTGGGACTGGAAGATCTTACTTTTAGTCTGGCCTGCAGAGATCTTAACTTATGAAGACTGTTGCTCTATCTCGTTTTATTTCGATGGTTGTGTTCCTACGCTTCCCCCCAGTCCGGCGATCTGGAAGTTCAGGCTAGTAGGCTGTAGTGTTTTTGTGCTCCGGTTATATTTGAATACTTTTTATTTGAAGACTCCATTTAGTTGTGCTGGTGTCTCGAATTACTCATCGAAGGTTGAGCTCAATCGTCATTTGGCTGGGGGTTCTTGGGTTGACATGGAGAGATCGTAATCCTGAAGAAAGGATTGCACCCCAATCTGAGATGAAGCCAACTCAAGACTAAGGCGAACGAAGCTAAGTCAGAAAAAGAACCACGACAAAAGAAGATGGGCTCAACTTAAGACTTCTGTGAAAGAAGCCAAGTCGAAACAAAAGCCACGACAAGAGAAGTCGGGCTCAATTCAAGACTTAGGTGAAAAGAAGCCAAGTCGAAACAAAAGCCATTGCAAAAGAAGCGTGGATCAAATTAAAAAGCCACGGTGAACGAAGCTAGACTCGGATAAAAAGGCCACTGCAAAAGAAGCGGAGCTCAAATTAAAAAGGAAAAGTGAACGAAGTCGGGCTCTTATAAAAAAGCCACTACAAAAGAAGTGGCGCCCAAATTATTCTTTTGGGGTGAATGGGTTGCTGGCCTTATGACCTTTTCCTTTAATCCGAGCTCTGAAATTGATTTGCTTTTGGGATTCTGGACCAGTAGTTGTTTGTCGAAATGCCTACTTATTTTGTACTTTACTTTTTGCTTATTTGGGGCCCTTTGAGCCCCTTTTGAATTTGTAATAGATATTGTCGGGTTTGTTCCTTGTCCTTTCTTTTTGTTCTGGTAGTTTGAATTCCCCTTGCATGTTTTGTTGAAGCTTGCGGAGTCAGATTCTTCGATGCTAGAGTTAACCTAGCTTCTCTTTCTATGGTTTTTGTTTTAACTTGACTTTTTTCGCTTGAAGTCTTGAGTTTGGCAAGGCGGTGTTTGCCTCTTTTTAATTTTGAGCTCAGATTCTCTCGCTGTGGTTTTTAATCTAACCTGGCTTCTTTTTAGAGGTAATTTTTGCCACTTTGAACTAGAGCCAGTCTTTGTTCGCAGTTACTTTTGTATTTGACTTGGCTTGTTTTGCCAAAATCTTAAGCTTGTGAAAGGCAGCCTTCTTGGCTTTGAACCCGGTGATGTTCACCAAGGGATTTTTATCTAAGCCTGTTTCTTTTGCAATGGCTTTTTAATTTGAGCCTCGCTTCATTCGCAGTGGCTTTTTTATCTGATTCTAGCTTCGTTCGCCATGGCTTTTCAATTTATCCCCACTTCTTTTGTAGTGGCTTTTCAATTTGAGCCTCGCTTTTTTGTAGTGCTTTTTTTTTTTTATCTAAACCTAACTTTGTTCTCCGTGGCTTTTTAATTTGAGCTTTCTTTCACAGTGGCTTTTCAATCTAAGCCTGATTTCGTTTGCTGTGGCTTTTTAATTTGAGCCATGCTTATTTTATAATGGCTTTTTTTTATCTAAGCTCGGCTTCATTGAGCCCCGCTTCTATCGCATTGGCTTTTTTATCTGAGCCTGGTTTTGTTTACCGTGATTTTTTAATTTGGGCCTCGCTTATTTTCCATTGCCTTTTTATCTGAGCCAGATTTCATTCTCCGTAGTTTTTTAATTTAAGCCCCGCTTCTTTTGCATTGGCTTTTTCATTCGTTTGTTGTTACGACGCTCATACAAAATTCATAATAACTAGAGAAAGTATAAAATATTCAATTAAAATCATAAAAGCTCAGGTGAACAGGTACCCTTATTGGAGGTCGAAAATAAATACTGATAATTTGAATGTTACTGGACCTCTGGCATGCAAATGCTGGTCGGTCAACTTTGTATATGCTGACCATCCGCCCGCTTGAATGCTGGTCGGCTGGGCGACATGAAGGTTGGCCATCATGCTTTGTATATTCTGGCCATCCGATCAATTTTCTTGTAGGAGCTATTTGGTTTTGTAGATCATGACTCTTCATGAAAAGCCTACCGAAAAATTCTTCATTAAATTTTGTGGTATCGTATCTATTAATATCAATACTTAGTGCTTACTTCTTTGTTGTTCAATATCAGCATCCCACAATATCACCGAAGCAGTTTAATAACTGTCCACCTTGATAGCTGCACTAATAATGTGTACTATTTCTTTAGAATAAGCTGAAGTATTCTTGCACAGGTGGCCACGAACTTTCCATTATTAGCGGTCAGATCGATATGTTTGTTGAAGTTTTCATGGGGCCCACATGTGTTTGTTAGAGAAGTGAAGAAAATGATATTTGCTGGTGGGATAGACTTCTAGGTTGTTAAATGTGTGAATTCTGAATATAGGCAAGCATCATTGAGAGCTTTGTAGCAGAGCATGTACCCCTCCTTGTACCTGATCACCAAGGTTCTGTCCTTTTGCAGAGATAATGGTGCTTATAGTTTCAGATAGTCATTTTGTTGCTATCTGCCTTTGTTTATAGTCGTCTGTGCCTTGAGAACACACGCCCATCATTAATTGGCAACTGCTTCAAGATCCCTCGGATATCTATACTGGCCATTGAAATCGTAATCGTTCATTTCATATTATGCTATCTGATTTCTCTAAGTGGTCTTGGGTTGGATTGTTACTCATGAATCGATCAGTTACTAGGTCTTGCCAAGGATTAGCTTCATTATTGCAACCATGACCAATTGCTACAACTGACCGCCCATGTCTTCAATATTATGAGGATAAACACTGGAGACTAAACCCATAATAATTAGGAATTAAGCATCATGGTTGATCGGTAAGTTCTGACCGAATGATTCATGCTTCTCCATGTTGTTTCAGCTCACTGAAATATTTGTGGCATGCTAGAGACTGTAGTTGTGTTCCATTGTGGTTGCCAACCCAGTGAACTCTTAATCTGACTAGGGTGATCCCTCATCAGTATATATATGTGGGCTGAAGTTGACTTATATCAATTGGAGCTCAGCTTCGTGTTTGAGATATTATATTTCTTGAGAAACTTTGAACTCCATATTCATTTATTGTGTCCAACAATAAGTTTATTAACCTTACGCCACGTTTGCATACCCTCGTTGAATCTCAAGGCTGTCATCATCCAGATGTCGTTGGCTTTGGCATGTTCATCCCCACTCCTCGAAAGTCGCATGGATTGTGCGTGCTGTTCATTTGGAGAATTGTGTGCTTCAGATTCTTGCGAAGAACAGATTGGCTGAGGCCTAATAGGTACAGGATCTTGCAAAGAACAAGTTTATGGAGGCCCAATAGGTATAGGTTAGTGAGAACCAAGTCGGTCAGGCCCAATACGTACCGGCAAGGTGCCAAGCTCTGCCGCGCGCTTGCCTTGGAAATCGAGGAGGTGAGTGGAAGGGTAGCAGACGGAGGTTTCACTGTGCATGAAGCCGTTGTCTTGTTGCAGAGAGAGAATGACGTTGCTGACGGGAGGCTCAATCACTAACGGGTTTGTGAACTTTATACTGTGATGACATGAGTCAAGGCCATCATCCGCCCTCTAAGGAAACATTCTTCGACGATCAAATAGGATGCCTACTGTTAGTAGCCACATCATTAACTTCTTGACGATGGTTGATGCTCTTGCTGTGCGAGTTAGTCATGTTTAAAAGGGAATCGAAGTTTATCGATTCCTACAGACGAAGCTGATCATGTGCGTCGAAATGTCCAATATGATTGTTGGTATATTTGTGTTGGATCTGAATGCCCTCACTTAGGCATCTACTAGTGAGATACCTTAGAGATGCGTAAGCAAGACGTGGGGTGTGTGCACAGTGACAGCTAACAGCTAAGAGAGAGGGTTAAAGAATGTGTTATTGATTGACTTGACTTTTTATTTATAGATGGATTACCTGACAAGAGTAGACTTTTGGGTCTGTTAGGAATATTAGAGATCTAGTTCTTGATTCATTAATGTCACACTAAGATTAGTATAATTAAGGAATCTTTTCTTAATTTCTCTCTTATTTGTTTGTCCTTTTTGAACGTTCTGTAATATGAGTCTTTATACGAGGTCCATATCACAAATTTTATCTTTTATCCTAATAACAAATCATTTCAACAACTCTTTTAGAGTAACTTTATATAATTACCAACCATGTGCCATACTCTAATCTTCTACATGTTACAAACTGGCCGCTGATGGTTCCCCTGAGCTTAGTTTGGGTACTTTGATAGTTGTGGAGGTATACATAAAATGACCACCACTTGTGGCACTGTTTGTGGGGTCTATTCCTTAAAATTTCACTGCCCTTTGGCAAGCTAAGTTTATAGAAGTTCTTGACTTTGCTTGTATTTTCACCCTTTTGTGTTAGTTAAGTTAGGTATTTCCCCAATCATGATGAGTTCTACACATATCAAGTTGATATTTATTGTCTGTAGGGGTCATGCCTAAGTCAATACTCCTTGTCAAAATCCTGAAACTTAAAAGAGTTAATTTATATTTTTAACGTGCATAACTTCTTTTGCCACTCTGGACAAAAGGCTGTGAATTTGATTGCGGTTTCCTCTTTAGTTCTTTGTTTCTTTTTCTTGTTCTGCTTCCTTATCCCTTCCCATTTCTTTTTTATTTTCTCTTTAAAAGTTGTATATTTGTTCAATCCCCACAACTAGTGTATATTTGTTGTTTCAATTGGTTGATATGTACCAAAAAAAAATAAAAAACTCAGTAAACTCCACTTCAACATTGACTATTTGTTATTCAGCAAGCCTTTTCTCTTTTAATATCTAGCAGAAAAACTCCACATCAAAATTAACTAAAATTTCAATAAAAAGAATAAAGGCATGTGGAAAGTATAAGAAAAATTGCAAATTCGCAACCACAAAACAGTGATGCTGGTTAACAATTCATCACTAGATCTAGTATCTGGTTCGAGCTCCTTTCAACTTGAATTAATAATTATCAGTAAGACACGGGACATTCGGAATACACGAAGAGCATACCCCCTTTGCATTTTTGCAGGATGCACAAGTTTCCTCTCCAGAAAGAGAAGTTATGTTAATTCTCTCCAATAGAATGTTGGTGCAGCCTATGGTTTTGTCACAATGCAGTTTGATTGCATGCTCACCACTTGAGGTTCCCCTTACGTTGCGGTAAGTAACATCACTCACTCTCACTGCATTTACACTATCATAAGGGTTGTATTGCTGGTCAATAATCACAGGGTTCTTAGCTGCAATAAGTATAATATCCTCAAAAGTGATCCTCCTCGCATACCCTCGTCCTCCCTGGTTTAAAGAACACAAAACATGAAGAGGATTTAGATTTTATATTTGGGTTCATCCACAGCAAACATCAATTAATTTGGTATAAGAGTGACACGTTATTATTATTTATTTATTTTTGGTATACTGAAGCTAATTATTTCTTTGAGGCGAGTCAATCCCTCAGCTATCCCAATAAGTTTCAACTTTTTGAATTGTCTACTAGACAAATCCTGAATCCAACTTACAAATTTATCAAATGTTCAAATATTTCAACTTAATTGAGTTCCCCCCCCCCCACAAGATTCGGATTGTAATAAAATTAAAGGAGCAGATAAAATAAATATATATAAGTGGATTAGTTTTTTCAATTTAGAAGTACTGAAGGTATTTTCTTATGATGGTAGCACATCCAAACCAACAAATTTAATTCTTACCATCCATGTCTTGATTCTGGCTCCATTTGTTGTTCCACTGAAGGTGCAATTTCGCACATAAATCTCTTCCACTGTGTGATAAGCTCCATTTTGTCCTAGGCTTCCAACACTAGATTCACCAACACATTCCAGAGGAAGTTTCAGTATTGACCAAATAACTTACTGTGGAAAGAGAAATTTACTTGAACTGACCTTATGCCATGGCCAGGTCCACAAAAGACATCAATTATACTGATGAAGGTAGAACCGTGATTAATGGCAACGCAATCATCACCTTTAATAAATAATAAGTAAAAGACCTTAAATCACCATATACTGATTCCATTTTTAATTTTTTGATCAACATATGTAATAAATATGATGGGGTAGTATCGGAAAGAGAAACTTTTATTTTATTTTTTAAGAGTGTACGTAACTCTTGAAAAAAAATGCCGAAAGCAGTGACAGTGAATTATCTCATATTTTGTTTCAAGGAAAAATATTTTCTCGTCTTGTGAGATAATTATTATTTTTCTACCGGTGACTTTTTAATTTTCGTGTAACATTTGTTTTAATAAATATGGGCTCCATACAAAATGTGTTTATAACATGAGAAAATTTTCTCGTACTGTATGAGAAAATGAATATCCTTTATTATAATATAATTATATAAAATGAAAATCTCAGTCATTTATTTATAAATAATCATATGTTTTTCTTTGTTTTATAATTTTTGTCACTACGACAATTATCAACGACTGAAATTTTTCGCATAACATGACAATATTAAAATAAAGGGAAAGTCATTAATCATTTTAAAAGACACAACTTTATATTATTCTAAATGAAACGACTCTATTGTGATATTTTTTTATTGGTTTTTTACCTTCTCTATTCTTCACAAAATTAGGACGAAAGAGAAATAAAAATTATTGTAGAGGAGAAAAAACGTAAAAAACCAATAAATATCCACCAAAAAGGTCGTTTCACTTTAAATGATACAAAATTGTGTATTTTGAAATGAAAAATATTTTTCTATAGAATAAAACGTAAAAGGATTGGTTCTGTTAGCTATAAAATAAGAGGATACTCCATATATAATTGAATATTCACATTGTATTCATTGATTGTTGAAAGAGAATACACTCAGGCTGTATAACCAGAAGAAAGATGAAAAACGTGCACACCTCACAGGTGGTGCCTAACAGAATACATTATCACAGGTGTTGCCTAACAGAATGCACACCTCATCATATCAGTAAAAGTGTGTTGCCTAACAGAATGCACACCTCACCATATCAGTAAAAGAAGGAAAAATACAAAGGTAAAAGTAAAAGATGGAAAAATACAAAATAACAAAAACATATTCTAATATGCCCCCTCAAGATGGAGAGTATATGTTTAAGACTCCCATCTTGGACAGTAGCACTGAAAGCTTTGATGGCAGTAAGGTTTGGTGAAAAGATTAGCCAATTGCTTGGAAGAAGGAACAGGAAAAGTCTTCAAGTGTCCTTTGAGAATGTGTTCACGAACAAGGTGACAGTCAATCTCAATGTGTTTGGTGTGTTCATGGAACACAGGATTGGCTGCCAAATGCAAGGTAGACTGATTATCGCAAAAAAGATGAGCAGGTTCTGGATGCAATATTTTGAGATTAGTAAATAAAGAAAACAACCGTAACAATTCACAAGTGACATGAGCCATGGAGCGGTATTCAGTCTCAGTAGAAGATCTGGACACAGTTGTCTACTTTTTAGACTTCCAAGATATCAGAGAATCACCAATAAACACACAGAAACCAGAAATGGAACGCCTACTGTCAGGACAAGCAGCTCAGTTAGAATCACAAAATGCATTGAGCTGAAGAGAAGCAGAAGAAGAAAAAAGTAAGCCTTGTCCAACAGTGTGCTTCACATATCTAAGGAGACGATGAGCAGCCTAAAGATGAGGCTCTCTAGGAGCTGCCAGAAATTGGCTAAGGTGATTAACGGCATATGAAAGATCAGGCCTAGTGATAGTAAGATAAAGTAGGCATCCAATGAGACGTCTGTACAGTGATGGATCAAAAATGAGATCACCAGAATGAGAGGAAAGCTTGAGACCAACATCAATAGGAGTAGTTCGTGGTTTGCATCCTAAATGACCAGAATCTTTGAGAGTTTCTAAGGCACAGTGTCTTTGGCAAACTGAAATTCCTTTTGCAGTGTGTGCCACCTCAAGGCCCAGAAAATATTTCAAAAGACCAAGGTTCTTCAATTTAAATTTACTGTGTAGCAGTTGAGTAAGAAGATGAGCCTCTTGAGAATTATTAGAGGCTATAATAACATCATCCACATAAACTAAAACAACAATGAAGATAGTGGATGGAGTTCGAACAAATAAAGACTAATCAGAATGAGATTGAAAAAATCCAAGATGTAATAATATTGAAGAGAATTTTGCAAACCATTGTCGTGAAGCTTGACGAAGACCATAGAGTGATTTGTGAAGACGACAACAACATTGGGAGGAAGATTGGAGAATTGAGAAAAAAATCCAGGGGGAAGATGCATGTACACTTCCTCAAGCAATTCCCCATGAAGGAATGCATTATTGACGTCAAGCTGAGTGAGGGACCAATTGTGAACAACAACTAAGGCAAGAATCACCCTCATAGTTGTTATCTTCGCTATAGGGGAGAAGGTTTCTAAAAAAATCAATACCCTCTTGTTGTGTGAAACCTTTAGCAACCAAACGAACTTTATACCGTTCAAGTGAGCCATCTGAATTGTACTTGACTTTATAGACCCACCTGCAACCAACAGCTTGCTTGCCTGGAGGAAGAGAGACAATTGACCATGTGTTATTGAGTGCAAAGGCTAAAAGTTCAATAGCCATGGCATCCTGCCATTCCGGTAACTGAGAAGCTTGGGAGTAAGTTGTAGGCTCAAAATGAGAACATAATGAGTTGACAAATGCAAAATGTGAAGGAGAAATTCTGTCATAGGAAATGGAATTAGATAAGGGATGATTGGTAAAGAATGAGCAAATATAATCATGAAGATGGGCAGGAGGGAGTCTAGTTCTTTGAGGTCTTAAGGCAGTAGAAGAGGAGGGAAAAGTTTAGTAGGGATGGAGTGGTAAACAAAGGGGGTGGGTTGGATAGTTCAATATGGAAAGATTAGGAAGGCTGATTGCAGGTAAAAGGAAATATTTCTTCAAAAAATATAACATCTCTAGATATAAAGGTTTTGTTAGATTGCAAATCAAGTAGCTTGTAACCTTTAAAACCCGGAGGATATCCAAGAAACACTGCAGGTAAGGCCCGAGGGGAAAATTTGTGTCGAGTTTTTGGTAGAGTTGAGCTATAGCAAAGACAGCCAAAATCTCGAAGATGTGTATAAGAGGGAGGCTTATGACAAAGTAATTCAAAGGGAGTTTTGGAATGAAGAAGAGGAGAAGGTGTTCTGTTAATGAGATAAACGGCTGTGAGGACACAGTCCTGCCAATATTGAAGAGGAACTTTGGATTGAAAATGAAGAGCTCTGGCTATGTTAAGTAGGTGCTGGTGCTTTCTTTCAACAACAAAGTTCTGCTGGGGATGATCTACACAAGAATGGAAAATCTGAATTTCCTTAGTAGAGAAAAAGGAAGACAAATTGAATACTGGAGCATTGTCGCAGTGGAGTGATTTAATTGAGACCTTGAACCGAGTAAATATAAGAGAGAAGAAATCATGAAAAATAGTCGAGAAATCAGACTTATTTCGTAAAAATAAGTCTAGGTAAATCTGGTTGAGTCATCAACCAAGGTGAGAAAATAACGGGAGCCTTCAACAGAGAGTGTGTGGAAGGGTCCCCAAATGTCACAATGGACAAGGTCAAAAGGAGCAGCAGAGCGTTTAGGGTCTAAAATAAAAGGAAGGCATCTTTGTTTCGCCAAAGGACACACAGAGCAATGATGAGCAATATGCAAACAATCAACAGAGAAACCCAATATATTTTTCATAGAATTTAAAACTGAAGGCGAAAGATGTCCTAAACGGGAATACCACAGAACAACATCTTTAACAGAAATGGATAAACAAAGGGGATGTGGAACATTGTCATTGGGAAAAGATTGGTGCTATCTAAAATATAAAGGTCACCACGAAGCTTAGCAATCCCAATCATCCTTGCCGAAACACGGTCCTGAAGAAAACAATGAGAAGAAGAGAAGTTAGCAACGACAGAGGAATCACGGGTCAGGGCACTGATTGACAAAAGATTGAAGAAAAAGGACGGAACATGTAAAACATTACGAAGGAGAAGTGAATCAGAAATCAAAACTGAACCAATAGAGGAAACAAAAACAAAAGAACCATTAGGGAGGGTGACCAGGGAATTAGTTTGAGATGAAGACTGAAAGAGGGTAAGCTGAATACAAACATGGTGCGTAGCACTAGTATCCGAAATCCAGCAAGAAGGAGGAAGAGATAAAGGAGACTTACTATTAAAACTTGCTACCGAAGGAGGAGACTCAACAACGGAAGAAACAGCGGACGGAGAAGACGATGCAAAACTCTGTTGTAGAAGCGGTAGCAATTGGTTGTATTGAGTTGGTGTGAAGGCAAGGGGAGAATCAGATGAAGAGAAATTAGGGTTCGGTAATTGGGTGGATGAGGGGAAATGAGTTGATTGAGGAGAGGCTGAATGAAAAGAATGGGCCTGAGCTGGTATGTGGGCTTGAGTAGGAAAGGAATTGGGCCTAGGTGGTCTGGGTTTGTAACAAGGAGGGTATCCGTTCAGCTTGAAGCATTTCTCACGAGTATGTCCAGAAAAGTGGCAATATGTGCAAACGGGACGGGTACGACGTTGGATTGCAGTCACCGTGGGTGGGGAAGAAACAAATGGCGGAGATGAGCAAGGAGATGTGGTTACAGAATTCAAAAGAGGGGAATCCGGAATAGCAGGACTAGGCAAAGAAACACACAATTTTCGTTGACGCTCTTCTTGGAGTATCATGGAGAATACCTTAGCAAGCGGTGGTAGCGGGTTGATCAGTAAACTCTGATCACGTGAAGAGAAGTACGAATCATTGAGTCCAATAAGAAATTGGAGAACATGATCCTGGTCCCTATAGGTGTTTATATGCCGAAGAGCACCACATGTGCATACAGGAAGGGGAACGTAGTCCAGCAGTTCATCCCAAAGGGATTTCAGCTTTGTGTAATAACCATTAACATCCAAGGAACCTTGACAGAAGGATGAAATTTGTTGTTTGAGCTGAAATATTCTATGACCATTGGCTTGAGAATATCTGGTTTTCAAATCGGACCAAACTTCATAAGCATTGGAGAAATACAGCAAGCTATCAGCAATGTCTTTTGTAACAGAATTCAAAATCCATGAAATAACCATGGAATTACAACGATTCCAAGTAGAGAACAAGAGATCAGTGGAAGTAGGACGAAGTAGAGAGCCATCAACAAACACCAATTTGTTCTTGGCGGTCAGGGAAAGTAGCATCGCACGATGCCATGAATTAAAATTGGAACCGGAAAGAGAATGGGAGACCAAAACCAGACCAGGATGATCACTGCTCTGCAAAAAATAGGGACTCGAGGAATCATCCATGGAGACGGACGGTCCTGAAGTTCCAGAAGTTCAGTTGGGGGTGGGCGATTGTTGCCATGAGCCATAGAAGATGAAGAATTAAAAGAAAACTACTGATACCATGTTAGCTGTAAAATAAGAAGATACTCCACAGATAACTGAATATTCACATTGTATTCGTTGATTGTTGAAAGAGAATACACTCAGGCTATACAACCATAAGAAAGATGAAAAACGTGCACACCTCGCAGGTGGTGCCTAACAGAATACATGCATCACAGGTGTTGCCTAACAGAATGCACACCTCACCATATAAGTAAAAGTGTGTTCTGATGTTCGTACAACAGTATCTACAACCCCTTTGCGGGCTCCATAGCAAGAAATTATATATTCTGTTAAAGAAATTCCTTCACGTAAATTGCTTTGGATGAGTAAATCTATCATTTGTCCTTGTGGATTCGATATTAACCCTCGCATACCTACTAATTGGTGTACTTGATATGCATTTCCTCTACCTCACCATATCAGTAAAAGAAGGAAAAATACAAAGGTAAAAGTAAAAGAAGAAAAAACACAAAATAATAAAAACATATTCTAATAGGTTACCACACATTTGCTTCGTTTATTCTTCTCCCTACCGAGTGGAGTATATAACAAAATTTCAAACTTCTGGTATGTCGTTGGAAGTCTTAAGGATAAGAAAGAGGAATTATTGAATTGAAGACTCTATATGAGGCTATTATGAGTTACCAGTTTCCATCTTAGAATTCTTGATGACAACGTTGGATGATTTTGAGATATCAATCCCATCGGTGTTTGGGCTATCAGCTGGAGCAGTAATATGAAGTTTGGAAATGACTACGCCATTGCACGCATTTAAGCTTATATGATTTCTCGGGCTGTTGATGTGGGTCAATCCGCTAAGGACTAGTTTTTCACAGTCATGGAAATGTAGAGCCTGCACATGTTATCAAACAATTACATACTTAATTCTAATAACATTTGAATCAGAATCTCAAAATTGAAATATTCAGCGTGTGCATGACATTATTCTAGAAATACTTTTTTTCCTTTTTTCAGTCTATGGAACATAAATGGATAAAAATAATGTTTGATAAAATCAATTTTTTTTTCTATTTAAGAGAACGAACCGATTGTTAGGAAACACAAATTGGTAGAAGTAAAAAATAATTTTTATCTCTAATATACTATTTATTAAATACAAAAATCGTAAAACCTGTTATCTGTATTGAAATTTTATTTATTAAATACGCCCTCTTTATTCGAATATTGAAATAAGTTGAGTTATTAAATACACTTTTTTTACCCCGAAACTCCAAGTACAGATTTTATTTTTATTTTTTCTTTAAAACAATGCCAGTCATGAACACAATGTGTGATATATCAAGTACTTTTTTGTTTGTAATTGAACTTACGGTTGGCCTGTCACAGTTACTGTTGGAATAGCAATTCCACCACGCAGCACCTTGGCCATCAATTTGTCCTCCTCCATTGATAACAAGGCCACTTATGGCTGAGAACTGGATCCATGTGTCTCTATCATTTTTTGGCCATTTCCAAGCCTCAACTCTTTTTGGAGCAATTATAGCTCCCTCAAGCTGCCAAACCAAACAATGCACTGAATATTGTAGTCAACTGAAATAAATAAATGACATCAACTGTTAAGATTAAAAGCGTAATTTATATATTATCCAAAAAAAAATGTGTAAAAATGTAAAATAAACTTAACTATATATATATATATATATATATATATATATATATATATATATATATATGATTATATTATATATAGATTATGTTGTAGGAAAATAGTTGTCTCATATTATAGAAATAGAATTATAAGTGGGACCCACATGTAAGAGGAGAAAAAAAATAGATGTGGGACCCACCTCCATTTTGTGAGTGTAGAAAACTAATTTATCTTATACAACATAAGAAAGTATAACCTCTATATATATATATATATATATATATATATATATATATATATATATATATATATATATATATATATAGAGAGAGAGAGAGAGAGAGAGAGAGAGAGAGAGAGAGAGAGAGAGAGAGAGAGATTGATTCGAGGAATAATTTGACTTGATATAACAATAAAAAGTCTAACTCCATATTTCAACCGTTGATATCCATGTATCTAATCATTGTAATTATTCGGATTAATAATTACTTAATGAGTATAATTCAATAAATTACAATCGTCAAATATACAGAGATCAATGATTGAGATGGAAAGTAAGACTTCTTATTCTCACACGGAAGTCAAAAGATCAATCCAGTGTTTTAAAACTCGGACCAGTCATCGACTCGATCGAGGTACTGGGTCACTGATTCAACTGAATATACTGTTCGTATATTAAAATATATATAAATATATTACTTATATTAAAATTTCCCAGAAGAAATTATATAATTCTATAATAGGTTAACCTTATCGAGTGAAGCTAACTTCAGGACAGCAATTATGCAGGAAGACAATTAATACTGGGCAGATAGCTAATTTGCCAGAACTGGATTATTAAATTTTTAGCAGGCCACAAATTTATTCCACTCTAGTCACGATGAAATATGCAAATGGTGCACTTGTAAGACAAAAATGAGATAGACTTGTTAGCTTGAATTATAGGTCAGTCAACAAAATGCAAAAATCCATATGACAGACTGGTCCAATCATACAGGATGATACTTCAAGAGCACTAAAACCAGATAGAGAGGTTGAATAAAATGTTGCAGCAAGTCTGTTATTTCCATACAACATGAATGTTGTAGAAGAATATTCGGAAAAATCCTCAGTACATGCAGTTTTTTTCCTAAGAAGACACTTCCCGAGTCTCAAGTGATTTTAAGAATGATAAGACTACCACTACCAGTCATCATTTTGCTATGCTATCCACTGAAGTATTCAGGTAACTAAAATATGCCTTTTACGAATTTTATGAAGTATTCAGGATCATAGTGGTCACTGGTCAGGTCCAGCTCTAAGTGAAGGAATCATGCCAGTTTTCCTACCATAGGCAAAGATGCCACCAGCCTCAATCAAAGGACCAGTTTTCCTCTGCAAGTCGAGCAACAATCGAACGGCGAGCAACAAAACGCGAAGGCAAAGAGTGATTTAGCCATTTAGGTTTTTTAGGGTGACACATGACGACGTTTGTCTGTGTTTTTTTTTTTTTTTTTTTTAATAAGCAAGAAGTCACACAAATCGGTTCCGATAACTCGCCGGTAAAGACCCGGTTAATCAGGCCTGTCCAAACCGATTTTTAAACTCTTAATCTTGTCTTTTAATTCTATTTATATCTAAGGGCTTTAATTTTTTAGTAACGTTAGCCATTGGATACAAGTGGATCAACAGTCAAGATTGAGTGTAAAATTTCTAATTCTTACCCCGATATAAGAATATCTTACCCTATATATATATATATATATATATATATATATATATATATATATATATATATATCACATGTTATAGTTATATGGGTAAAAATATAAAAGTGTTACACTCATTTTTGGCGGGTGATTCATTTATATCCAACGACTTAGATAATTGAAAAATTAGAGTCATTAAATATAAAGGAAATTAACGACTAAGATTGGAAGTACGAATTACACTAATATAAAATCATCCTACCATATATATATATATATATATATATATATATACATATATATACATATATACATATATATGTAGGGAAATGATCATTTGACTCCAGAGTAAGACTTATAAGTCTTACTCCTCATCTCAGCTTTTGATTTCCGTCTATCCAACGGTTATAATTTAGGAAGTCAAATTAATTAATTAATTATTAATTACTTTACAAATGACAACCATTGATTTCCGTTCATCAAGGGTTAAGACGAGGAGTAAGACTTAAAAGTCTTACTCTGGAGTCAAAAGAACCCTCCCCATATATATATAGTTTACCTTAATGTTAATGGTTGCAGGATTGCAAGGACCCCGGAACGACACGGGCTGCAACATGAATGTTTTCCTTTTGGGTATGAGAAGTGTCGTAGTATCTTCAGTAGCCCCACACGCCTCTTGCCATGCTTTCACAAAAGCCTTTACAAGTTGTCAATAGTTTAAAAAAGTATTAGATAGGAGAAATTTTAATTTTTGACACCCACATATATGGACTGATTACGTGAGAACATGGGAGGTTATATGAGTTAATATCAATCATTTAATCTTATACGAATGTTTATGATTATTTTTTTTCTCACTTTTTATATATATATATATATATGTGTGTGTGTGTACATGTGTGTGTGTGAGAGAGAGAGACTATTTGACATCTTATAAAGGCCTTTCAGAAAGCACAGCAAGATGAGTGCGGTGTTTAAGTCATGGCACCTACACATTTCTCGTACCCAATCTAGCCCAGAGGTTTCACAGAAACCTTTTACAAGTTGCCAAATAATTTAAAACGATATTAGATGTGACAAACTTCAGTTTTTTTCTCTCACATATACACAACACAGAATTTGGAAACACACACGCATATGGGATGATTAACCTTCTCATTATTATGTGTAAAAAATTAAAGTTAACAACTTCGGTATTTTGTTTTGGACAAAGATTCTTGCGAATTTCTTTTAATATATATATATATATATATATATATATATATATATATATATATATATATATATATATATATATATATTCTCTATCTTTATTAATATAAGATTCTATTTTTCTCTTTTATTTTCATTAAATAAATAAAAGTGTAAATGATTAAGTTGTCAAATAGTATAGGTTTTGACTCCTCTAAAATTAGTTTAAATTATAAAATATGGTGAAATAATCCTGTGCCAATTTAGTTTAGGATTCCAACCCGGTATGGGAAAGGGAGTAAAATGCTAATCACTAATAAGCCATATCAATTAATTGTATGTTATATTATTTTTGTTTATATATTTATTACATATCTTTATATAAATTCAATTCAATATCGACTCAGGACCTCCACTGAGTTAATGATGGGTCCAAGTTTAAAAACATTGGATATAACCGCTAATTGTTGTGACAAAATATATACGAATATATAACAAACCATAAAGTCGCTAAAATTTAGCTAAAGTTCATAATTTATTTTATGGGAGCCAAATTAATAAGTTTTAATTTTTTAGACACTCAAACAAGTCATATAAAAAGCTCTAAATAAATAATAATTAAACTGGTATACATCAAAACAATGAAATGAAAGTTTAAACAACAATAGCGTTTCCAGAATGCATGTCTTTAAGCATCAACTAAAAGCCAGAAAAAAGGAGAGAAAAATAACCTAATGAGATATCACAATTAATTTTAATTGTAGCACGAAAAACAATGAAGAGTCATGAAAGGAATAGAGGATTGAATCAAGAATTTTAGCGAAAAAAATGAGGAGGGAGTAATATAGATAAAATGGGAATGTGAATATTTCAATAAAAAGTGTAGTGCGAATAAATAAATATTAAAATAAATTAAAATTTAATTCCAACAAAACTTATTTGTGAGAGTAATTTAGAATATTACGATATAAAGAATGATTATGAGAAATGTTATACTTACAATCTATTTCTGTTTACAACTTTTTACAATCATATCTTAACTGTTAATTTTCACCAATCAATGGTTATCATTTACTGTAAATTAATAATTAATTAATAAATTTAATTTGCGGAAATAATAACCGTCGATTGACGAAAATCAATAGTTAAAATATGGTTGTAAACAAAAAAAAAAGGTTGCAAATATAACCTTCCACATAAACTATTAGTGAAAAATGTGAATAGAATTGTCTATAATCTTATACTATATGTGTGTGCGTGTGGGAGTGGGGGTGGAGGCATAAAAAATAAAACTGCTAACCGTACTTGGGAATCATCAGTTTGGCCATTCCCCATGGCACCATAGTCAACAACATTGAAGCTAGGACTTGTATTTCTCGTTATTCTAGCACTCAGGCATGGTGAAGCAACAACAAACACTACAAAGACAATTAATAGAAGTTTCATCTGTGAGATTAAAGAAAAAGGAAATTGACCCTATAACTAGGTAATAGAAGGTAAGTGTGACGTACGTGAAGAGTGGTGAAAGCATGTCATTTATACATAGAAATACCACCAATGGAGGAAATTGTAACCAAAAAAGGGCATTGATTACCATCTTCAGGACGAATGAGAGATTCAAGCACAAAAACAAAAATAATGGAAGGAAGTTACCTTTTTACTTTGCTAAGTTTGAATCTGTTGGAAGGATGTGACAAGTAATATATTCACAAATTGTCAAATTTTACATTAAAAAGACTAATTAAATTGGATTTAAGAGAGACTTCCTTCCCAAGATTTGCTTTTTACAATACCGTAAAGACATATTGTAACGCATTTCATATTTGATATGCATTTGAAAAACTATATTTTGCTTTTGCTTGAAGTAGTTGCCAAATGAACATTACAACAACTAAGTTAATAAATAAATACAATTTGGAGGAATAAAGTATATCAAAAGAAGCTGGCAAAAACCCCGAATAAGTTCAATTGAAATTTTAAAAGAGAAAGGTTTTTATGTATTTGAAAAGTTGTTTTCTTAAATATATATACAGCTCATTTAGGGTTAAGGATCACCATTGTCTCAACTATAAATATTTTTCTAGAATAAGTAGTGCTATTGAGTTGGCAAATTGTAATATGATTAGGTCCACGTATACCACAAAATAAAATGTAAGAATTGTAATTGTCTCTCCACTTTCCTCGCCATGTTAGGACTTAATATCTCATGAGCTTCCGTTAAATTACCTTTGAAAGTTTAGGTATTGTTCTGTCTTAGAGACAGATGTCCAGCCCAATAGACTGGTATATTAATCTTAGATCTAGTGTCCTCTTCAATATATGGAAGAGATACCCTTGAGCCAAGTAGATCACTGTGCACAGAATACTATTAACGGCGTTAGCAATGAGGTGTGTGTGTGCACAGTGACAGCATAACAGTAAGAGAGAGCCTAACGTACCTTTAGGGTTTATCTTGTATTTATAGAGGTTACCTGTGGATAGTGTGGATGGGCCTTTGGTACCTCTGATAGGGGCCTAGGCCTACTTGTCATTCTGTCGTATTAGGATTAGTATCATCGATGGATATCTATCCATGATTATATTAGATTTACATCTTAGTAGCCCCTTATTGGGCCAGTCATTCTACGGGCCCTTTATACGGGTCCATAACAGTTGCCCCTCAGCCAGGCTACCTGATTATCCGGGTTGCCGGGGTGAATTTGCTTGTGCGTCTACTCAAGTTTCTCGCTAGGCTGAGTGTTGAGTTTTTGTAAACTCTTTGCATGCGTATTCCTTGATCTGGGTGCTTTTAAACTGGGGTCCTCATTACCCCTTATCTCGGCGGGTTAAGCATGAACCCAGGAAAACGTTTCTTGTATCCCTGTATCGAGTTTGGGATGTGTTTGGGCAGTTGGGATCCAACTGGCGAGTTTCCCCCGAACATCACACCTTACGCACACATCTTGAATTTTCTTTTGGAACTGGGAATGTTTTTTCCTAGCTGGTTACATGGATGGGTTATGCATGAACCCGACGAGATACTCTGCATAGGTAACCGGGTAACGATTGTGCTTGAGTAGTTGGGATCCAACTGGCGAGTTTCCCCCAAGCATCAGATGTTTAACTCGGTTGAGAGTTGTATATTCATGTCTTCAGTCCCATTTGTGGGTTTATGAGTGGTACTTATTTCATTCTGACACGTGCTACTGGTCGCGTGCCTTTGTTAGTATATGGATGTCCTAGAGACAATCTTTTGATTAGATTAGGACATATGTAGACCTTTTATATTGTTGCAAATAAAAGCACTATTTATCCTGTTTCATATTTTGTCTCAATATTACTATTAATATTAATATGAGTAACTGGATAAACCCCTTGGAATAAAATAGGTATCTCTTGAGTATCTGTGATGAGATCACGATAATGAGGATTCAAGGATACTGCATGTTTATTCCTAATTTTATGTTCCTAGTCTAGAGACACTGAGAATGGGGATCAGTGATCTCGGGTAAGACTAGCACGACTTATCTACTTGTATTTGGATGCGAGGTAAAGACCTCATGAGCTACAGATATGGAGATGTCTTAGCTAAAGTGGTGGGTGGACCTATAAGGGTATAGCTCGCACTGAACAGACCCACACAGAGACTCTCTGAGGAACTCTCACAGAGAGTGACATTAGAGTAGTCTCTTTATATTTGGGTATGTCTTTCCTAAGACCAGAAGTTATTACCTAGACTGTGTTCTAGAAGGCATGCTTTGATTGTGCACCTCATCTGCCTGAAACATGGAGACTCATAGGTATACTGTTGGGCTTGTCCTGAAAGAACACAGGGCTAGGGTGATAAGCTGAAGGAATTCGTCAAATCTCTGTGAGAGATTAGGTTATCTGTAAACCGGAGAAATCGGGATGACATTTACAGGGACTCGGGAATCTATGGATAGTAAAAGAGATCATGAGATGATCTGCCTTTAGAGTCTGTAAATTGAAGATTCCCTATTTCGAATAAAGCTTACCCTAAACCGCAGGGGTTCATACGCTTCCTTACCCTAGGTTTTATGGGAAGGTAACCGAGACGAAAGGAAATATATACGGCAACCAAATATGTGTAATAGGATGATCAAGTCATTAATCTAACTAGTTCTGGGGCAACAAAGCATTGCTAGTGCTCTGTGTTGTCATTAGATGGGTTGTGGGCTTATTGGGCCCAAGCCCATTTATGTCAGTGGCTATGTTGGACCTAATGGGTCACACACTAACACCTAATTGTCTATATGCTCTAGCATTAAAGGTATTGGGCCTAACAATTGTTATTAGCCCAAGAAGTAGTTTGGAACTCCACAAATAGGGTGGAGGGCGCAAGGATCAAAGTAATGGGCTTGGATAGTCCAAGACATTACTAATTAATTTAATTAGTTAAATTAATTATCAAATGTTTAAATTTTCAATTTTGAATTTGAAATTTGAATTTTGAATTTTAAAATTTGAATTTTGAAATTTGAATTTTGAAATTCGAATTTTGTATTTTGAATTTGAAATTTTAAATTTGAATTTTGAATTTTGAATTTGAATTTTGAAATTTGAAATTTGAATTTTGAAATTTGAATTTGAATTTAGAATTTGAATTTAAAATTTAAGTGTTTGAAAGTTTGAATTCAAATGTTTAAAATTCGAATTTGAATTGGCTATGAAAAGTTGTTTCGTAACAAAAGGATAAGATGAGATCTTGTTGGAACATATCAAGAGGAGATCTTTTGGACATAATCCAAGGATAATGGGGCGCTGATTTTGGCTAGATTTGATCATCAAAATCAGCTCCAGAAGATACGGTCTGTTGGGAGAATATTTGAGTGAGTTGATTTAAGTTTGAAGTGCAACTAACTCAAATGTATCTGGTCACCTTTTAGGCTATATGGGGCGCACCATATAGCTGATTATATGATGATTCATGATCAGATTTCTGACTAGGTTTTGAACTTAGTCTCATGAGAATATTCTGGGATGTTGTTGGCAATTTTTGAAATGCAACAACTCCACTTATTCTCTCCCCATAGGGTGCCACTTTGATCAGATTTTTGGGAGAAAAATCTGACTTGTTTTTGAAACTTAAAAGGCTCCTCTTGTGTACTTAATGTGTAGTTAGTTCCTCCTTAGTTTTTAGTGAAAAGCCAAGTCTTTCTCTACTCATCTATGCGCCCCCTTGTGAGGTTTTCTCTTAGAACACTTCACTCTTCTAAACACTTTTACCTAGCCTCCTGCATCACACACTGAGCGCATAGCAAGCCTTATTGTGGTGATCAATCGGCGGCCTTACTGGAAGGAGTTACTGTATCTAGACGCGGGTGGTGTGGATCAACGTTAGAAGGTCTGAACCCTTCAGACCTACCTTGATCATCTTGAGTTTTCACGAACAAGGCATGACATACGTCTTAAAGTATGTATCTTGGTATGCATGTGTTGTGTTCCGCTTGCGAAAAAGTTTTGTTTTTCCCTCACGCATGTTTCGGCCTCCAAGGCCAATTCTACTTTCAAGTGGTATCAGAGCCCGGTTACTTTACCATAGACGGGTGATGGTACCTTGTTTTTGAACCTGTTTCTCACGGTTAAAATTTCTTTAAAGATTTAAAGATTCAATTTTTATGTATGGATTTTAATTTACAATACTTTAAACGGTTAAAGTTTTGTTTTTGTTTTTGTTTTTTGTTTTTTTATGAACATCTTAATTTGATTGTTGTGTACATATATCCATATGTATTCATGGTTATCATTCTTTTCTTTATGATAGTTTTAAAAGGAAACACATTTTTGAAAGGTGGAGTTCGACCATTAAAGGTGTTTAGAACACCTTGATTGTTTTCTTATTTTTCATGAATTGTTTCATGAGCAAAGCATGTAATGAATTTTTTTGAGAATTAATCTCATATACATTAGTATATGGTTCAGCCATCAAGTGCAGATGGCTACATGCATGGTTTAAATTTTATGTTCTTTGAGAAAGAGTCAATAAAATTTGAGTTATATTAATGGTTGTATATAATTCGGCCAATTGAGAAATCTAAGAAAATTTTAATTTTAATTTTTTGTTTTGATGTTTAATTGTTAAATATCAAGATATATGTGAAAAACATATTATATGATAATATTTTGTACTTGTGAGTTGTCTAACATTTCAGGTGCAAAAGAGGAAGGGGATGGTCATGGTGCCCGAAGTTTAAATTTTGAATTTTAAAATTAATGTGTAATTTTTGCTCTTTAAATTAGAGTTGTAATTTGATTTTTAAATTTTGTATTTTAAATTTTGTCCCTCCAAAATGTTTTGGAGTTTCTTTAATTGTAATCTATGAAGCACCGACTCCGACACGACGTTTTCGATACGTTCCAAATACGTTCTCGATACGACCATCAATTCGTCGATACGATACAATACGTTTTCGATACGTTCCCGATACGCGTATCGGATACGTTGGAAAAAAAATTTCGGAGTATCGGTGCTTCATAGATTGTAATTAGAGAATTTAGGCTAGTGGCGTATAGACGACAAGAAGCCGTGGCTTGAGAAGCAAGATGGAAAAAAGATCGAGCACCATGACTATCTCAAAATAAATTGTTTTATTTGCATGTATGTTTTGTACGACTAGCATGCATGAGATAGTGCATCACGATATGTATGCTTTATTGCTTATGACGTGTAATATGCATGAATTGGACAAATCGCGTTTGTATGATTATTATGCACGTCCAATTTCGAATAGTCTAAACCGATAGATGTATGACATAGGTTACGACTAGCATGATAATTATACCTATGCGTTTGATGAGACCTAATAAAATCCCTAAATAAAAGGAACCCTTAAAAGGAATAAATTATTAAGCATATGATTACCTCCCACCACCAATATTACTCGAACCTCCTCTACATAGTGGTGCTCCACAACTCAGTTGGGACCCACTGTTTCGTTGAGTAAGAGTAGTATTAGAAATGTTAGACACTTAGGGTGCTGGTTAATGCTTAACTGAGGCATAAGTTGCAGGCCCAGCCGGGCTTATGGGCTTAGGGTAATAATGCTAGGTTGGTTGCATGAGATGCACCACTAAGTGACAAGGAGTTGTCAACCTAATGTTAAGGGAGGGTATGAGATACTGTTGATAAAGAGCAACCCATTATTTAATTTAATCTTGCGGTCTCAAACGAGGGTTAAAATAAATAATCGCACTCTTAATCTCTCTAAGGTAAAATCTAAAAGTAGATTAACCCTAAGTCAAATGGTAAGGGTCATTGACTTAGATAAAATAGTGGGAGGGGCAATTTATTTAAAGTCTTTAATAAATTGTAACACGACAATATATTAATTAATCTTTCTTTACATTTTTTCAGTTTTTAGTATGACTAATCCACTGTCACTGCGCTCAATACATGATACGAATAAACTGGCCGGTTCAAACTTTATGGACTGGTATCGGAACCTGAGAATTGTTCTTAGGGCCGAAAAGATTGCCTACGTTCTTGATGGTGCATTACCCGTAGCTCCTAGGGAAGGGAAAGATGGGTTCGCCGAATATGATTTCGAGGCCCACAAACAACACATGGATGACGATACGATGGCAGTATGCATCATGTTGGCATCCATGTCGCCTGAACTGCAAAAGCAGCATGAGCATATGGATGCTCCCTCTATTGTCTTATATCTCAAGGAGTTGTATGACGTTAAAGGCAGGCATGAGAGGTATGAGGCCTCTAGAGAACTATTCTCTTGCAGGATGTCTGAGAACATGTATGTTAGCAGTAATGTTCTTAAGATAATCGGGCTGATTGAAAAGCTAGGAAATCTAGGCTTCTTGATGGATGCCGAACTGAGTAATGACTTAGTCCTGGCCTCACTTCCACCTTCCTTCAGTCAATTCATAATGAATTATAACATGCATGGGATGCTTGTGAGCTTTGCTGAATTGTTAAGTATGTTAACAACTGCTGAAGTGTCTATCAAGAAGGATAGGACACAAGCTCTTCTGATTGGTGGGCCTAGCAAGGCCAAGGGTAAGGGTAAGGGTAAGGGTAAGGAGCCTGCTAAAGGTGACTCCCTTAAGCCCAAAGGAAAATCCAAGAATAAGAAGGGCAACAAGAAGGGTAAGAAAGCATCCAAGGACAAAGGCGATGCTGAGTTCTTCCATTGTGGCAAGAAAGGCCATTGGAAGAGGAATTGTCCAGACTACCTGAAGAGTGTGAAGGACAAGAAGCATGGTGATGCTTCTACCTCAGGTACTTTCATGATTAAGATAAATTATTCTTGTGCTAATTCGACTTCATGGGTATTGGATACCGGTTGTGGTTCTCATATCTGCAATATGTTGCAGGTGCTTAGGAGCCCAAGGAGATTGGAGAGAAACGAGGTGGATCTTCGCGTTGGCAATGGAGCAAGGGTTGCTGCTCATTCTGTTGGAGATGCCGACCTTATTTTGCCTACGGGCCTTTTATTGCATTTGAATAATTGTCTTTATGTTCCGAACATTTCTAGAAACATTATTTCTATTTCTTGTTTAGAACAAGATGGTTTTACTTTTAGTATTAAGAATGGTACATTTTCTATCATTTTGAATGATATTGTTTATGGTACTGCTTCATTAATAAATGGATTGTATGTTCTGGAAATGGGAACTGAAGTGCTCAATGTAGCTGTGAAACGACCTAGGATAGATAATCAATCTTATCTTTGGCATTGTAGACTAGGGCACATAAACGAAACAAGATTGCCTAGGATGCATGCAGATGGATACCTAGATTCCATGGATTTGGAATCCTATGGACAATGTGAATCTTGTCTAGCTGGGAAAATGACTTGTCACAAGCCCAAGGGGCTTGAGAGTCATAGGGCTAGTGAGTTATTAGAACTCATTCACACTGATGTTTGTGGGCCAATGTCTATAGAGGCTAGAGGAGGATACTCCTATTTCATTACCTTTACTGATGACAAATCAAGATTTGGGTACGTGTACCTAATGAGATATAAATCCGAAGCCTTTGAAAAGTTCAAGGAGTTTAGGAATGAAGTAGAGGAACAGCGTGGCAAGATGATTAAGACATTACGATCAGATCGTGGTGGTGAATATCTGAGCCATGAGTTTCAGGATTATCTGAGAGAAAATGGAATTCTCTCGCAGTTTACTGCACCTTACACACCACACCAAAATGGTGTCTCCGAAAGGAGAAACAGGACCTTGTTAGACATGGTCAGGTCTATGATGAGTGGGACTCAACTTCCAAAATCGTTTTGGGGATATGCCCTAGACACAGCGGCATACCTTCTAAATAGGGTACCGTCTAAATCTGTTCAGACCACACCATATGAGATATGGAATGGTAAGAGGCCCAACCTGAGTTACCTCAGGGTATGGGGATCGCCAGCTTATGTCAAAGCGTTGGCATCAGATAAGCTTAGTGCTAAGAGTACTAAATGTCTATTTGTGGGGTATCCCAAAGGTACTAAGGGATACTACTTTTACTACATGGATGAACACAAAGTGTTTGTGTCAAAGAATGTTGAGTTTCTTGAGAAGGATTTGATCTCTCAAGGAGCCAGTGGGAGTAAGATTGATCTTGAAGAAGTTCAAGAACCACATGAACAGATTGAGGAACCCAAGTCTGCTCCGCAGGCGACGTTCTCCATTGGAGAAGTAAACACATAACTCCGTAGGTCAACGAGGGGCATCCATCCACCTGAGAGGTATGAGTTTGTGATTGAGAATCAGCAAACCGTCGAGGATGATGAACCAAGTAACTACGAAGAGGAAGTCAAGGATGTTGATTCTTCTAGATGGCTTGAAGCCATGGAATCTGAAATGGATTCGATGTATCAAAACAAGGTATGGACCTTGGTTCCTAAACCGCAAGGAATAGTTCCTATTGGTAACAAATGGGTCTTTAAAAGAAAGACTGATGCAGATGGCAACGTTCAGACCTACAAAGCTAGGTTGGTTGCGAAAGGGTATCGTCAAAGACAAGGAGTTGACTATGATGAGACTTTCTCACCTGTTGCCATGATCAAATCTATTAGGATCATGCTTGCAATAGCGGCATATCACGACTATGAATTTTGGCAAATGGATGTCAAGACTGCCTTCTTGAATGGGTTCTTGAAGGAGGATGTGTACATGACACAACCTGAAGGCTTTGAAATCAAAGCTCAGGAGCATATGGTATGCAAACTTCAAAGGTCGATATATGGGCTAAAGCAAGCATCAAGGAGTTGGAATATTCGTTTTGATGAAGTCGTTAAGAGTAACGGTTTTATCAAGAACGAGGATGAACCTTCTGTTTACAAGAAGGTTAGTGGGAGTAATGTCGTCTTCCTAGTACTTTATGTAGATGACATATTGTTAATAGGAAATGACATCCCCACATTACAAACAACGAAAGAGTGGCTTTCAAAAAGCTTCACCATGAAGGATTTGGGAGAGGCGCCCTTTATACTTGGTATAAAAATCTATAGAGATAGATCAAACAGGCTGCTGGGTTTATCTCAATCCATGTATATTGACAAGATTCTACAGAGGTTTAGAATGGAAGGGTCGAAAAGGGGTTTTCTTCCCGTCAGTCATAGGGTACATCTTTCAAAGCCCATGTGTCCTAAGTCACAGGCTGAGAAGGATCGCATGAGTGGAATTCCATACGCTTCGGCTATTGGATCCAACATGTATGCCATGATATGTACGAGACCAGATGTCTCATATGCTTGAAGCATTACGAGCAGATACCAGTCGGACCCTGGAGAGGGTCACTGGATGGCAGTCAAGACCATCCTTAAGTACTTAAGAAGAACTAAGGATGTGTTTCTGGTCTATGGTGGGGTTGATGAGCTAACAGTGAAAGGGTTCACTGATGCCAGCTTTCAGAGTGACAAAGATGACTGCAAGTCACAGTCAGGGTTCGTATTCACCTTAAATGGTAGGGCAGTATCTTAGAAGAGTTCCAAGCAGGAGACAACAGCAGATTCAACGACAGAAGCTGAATATATAGCTGCTTCAGAAGCGGCTAAGGAGGCCGTGTGGATCAAGAAGTTCATATATGAACTTAGGGTGGTTCCAAGCGTTGATGAGCCCATACAGTTGCTGTGCGACAACACTGGAGCCATTGCGCAGTCAAAGGAACCTAGGTCTCATCAAAGATCTAAGCACGTGCTCCGCAGATATCACCTGATTAGAGAAATCATTGATAGGATGGATGTAAAGATGGATTAAGTTCCCATAGATGATAACCTGGCCGATTCTCTGACAAAGGCTGTTTCTCAGAGAAAACATGATAGTCATTATGAGGCTTTGGGTATACGACTTAGGTCTGATTGGCTCTAGGCCAAGTGGGAGCTTGTTAGTATATGGATGTCCTAGAGACAATCTTTTGATTACATTAGGACATATGTAGACCTTTTATATTGTCGCAAATAAAATCACTATTTATCCTGTTTCATATTTTGTCTCAATATTACTATTAATATTTATATGAGTAACTGGATAAACCCCTTGGAATAAAATAGGTATCTCTTGAGTATCTGTGATGAGATCACGATCATGAGGATTCAAGGATACTGCATGTTTATTCCTAATTTTATGTTCCTAGTCTAGAGACACTGAGAATGGGGATCATTGATCTCGGGTAAGACTAGCACGACTTATCTACTTGTATTTGGATGCAAGGTAAAGACCTCATGAGCTACAGATATGGAGATGTCTTAGCTAAAGTTGTGGGTGGACCTATAAAGGTATAGCTCGCACTGAACAGACCCACAAAGAGACTCTATGAGGAACTCTCACAGAGAGTGTCATTAGAGTAGTCTCTTTATATTTGGGTATGTCTTTCCTAAGACCAGAAGTTATTACCTAGACTGTGTTCTAGAAGGCATGCTTTGATTGTGCACCTCGTCTGCCTGAAACATGGAGACTCATAGGTAAACTGTTGGGCTTGTCCTGAAATAACACAGGGCTAGGGTGATAAGCTGAAGGAATTCGTCAAATCTCACAAATTAGGTTATCTGTAAACCGGAGAAATCGGGATGACATTTACAGGGACTCGGGAATCTATGCATAGTAAAAGAAATCATAAGATGATCTGCCTTTAGAGTCTGTAAATTGAAGATTCCCTATTTCGAATATAGCTTACCCTAAACCGCAAGGGTTGATACGCTTCCTTACCCTAGGTTTTATGGGAAGGTAACCGAGACGAAAGGAAATATATACGGCAACCAAATATGTGTAATAGGATGGTCAAGTCATTAATCTAACTAGTCTGGGGCAACAAAGCATTGCTAGTGCTTTGTGTTGTCATTAGATGGGTTGTGGGCTTATTGGGCCCAAGCCCATTTATGTCAGTGGCTATGTTGGACCTAATGGGTCACACACTAACACCTAATTGTCTAGATGCTCTAGCATTAAAGGTATTGGGCCTAACAATTGTTATTAGCCCAAGAAGTAGTTTGGAACTCCACAGATAGGGTGGAGGGCACATGGAACAAAGTAATGGGCTTGGATAGTCCTAGACATTACTAATTAATTTAATTAGTTAAATTAATTATCAAATGTTTAAATTTTGAATTTTGAATTTGAAATTTGAATTTTGAAATTTGAAATTTGAATTTGAATTTGAATTTGAATTTTGAAATTCGAATTTTGAATTTGGAATTTGAAATTTGAAATTTGAAATTTGAATTTTGAATTTTGAATTTGAATTTTGAAATTTGAATTTTGAAATTTGAATTTGAATTTAGAATTTGAATTTAAAATTTAAGTGTTTGAAAGTTTGAATTCAAATGTTTGAAATTCGAATTTGAATTGGCTATGAAAAGTTGTTTCATAACAAAAGGATAAGATGAGATCTTATTGGAACATATCAGGAGGAGATCTTTTGGACATAATCCAAGGATAATGGGGCGCTGATTTTGGCTAGATTTGATCATTAAAATCAGCTCCAGAAGATACGGTCTGTTGGGAGAATATTTGAGTGAGTTGATTTAAGTTTGAAGTGCAACTAACTCAAATGTATCTGGTCACCTTTTAGGCTATATGGGGCGCACCATATAGCTGATTATATGATGATTCATGATCAGATTTCTGACTAGGTTTTGAACTTAGTCTCATGAGAATATTCTGGGATGTTGTTGGCAATTTTTGAAATGCAACAACTCCACTTATTCTCTCCCCATAGGGCGCCACTTTGATCAGATTTTTGGGAGAAAAATCTGACTTGTTTTTTAAACTTAAAAGGCTCATCTTGTGTACTTAATGTGTAGTTAGTTCCTCCTTAGTTTTTAGTGAAAAGCCAAGCCTTTCTCTACTCATCTATGTGCCCCCTTGTGAGGTTTTCTCTTAGAACACTTCACTCTTCTAAACACTTTTACCTAGCCTCCTGCATCACACACTGAGCGCATAGCAAGCCTTATTGTGGTGATCAATCGGCGGCCTTACTGGAAGGAATTCCTGTATCTAGACGCGGGTGGTGTGGATCAACGTTAGAGGGTCTGAACCTTTCAGACCTACCATGATCATCTTGAGTTTTCACGAACAAGGTATGACATACGTCTTAAAGTATGTATCTTGATATGCATGTGTGTTCCGCTTGCGAAAACTTTTTGTTTTTCCCTCACGCATGTTTCGGCCTCCAAGGCCAATTCTACTTTCAAGCGTGCCGCAGCCGTTTTTATGCTGTTTTCGCGTTTCATGCACATTTATTAGCATCGTCGTTCCAGATATCTAATCATTTCTTTTGAAGTGATGTGACACTGGTGACCCTGACCTTTGCCATTCGTAACCACAGTAGTTACTGCTTATTCCTATATAAGTCTTCGTCTCATATTATCTGCTTTCGTTTTCCTTCTGAGCATTGTGCAGAAAATGAGTTTCTCTGAGTATCAGCATTTCAAGCGCATTTCTCCTACATTTTTGCAAGTTCATTCCTTTCACCAGGTACTTCACTTGCTTTTTGATTTTTGTTGCTTCTATTTTGAGATGCTTGCGTTTAGCCGTCTGGTTTTGAGCTTGCTTTTTCAATGCTTCTTCACTCTTGAACTTTCTGTCCAGTATATGCCATTGCATTGATTTCCTTTGTTTTGTCGTTGCATCAATGATATGCAGTTTTATGGGTTGTGTACTGCTTCCCTTCTAGAATTTTGGTGTTCATCACCTTGCCTTCGTCGTCCTTCTTTGCTATTTCAAATCTTAGTGTCATTTGGTCTTTTAACAAAATGAGGAGGGGAAAACCTGCCTTCTTCAGCTTTGTGTTGTAAGGGGGAGAATGAGGAAGATTCTGATTTTTTGAAAAAAATTTCCCCTGGTGCCCGTTTCTGGCTGTGGGGGATTTCAAGGACCGAAGAGGAAGAACCCGAGGCCATGCTTCGTGGATATCGTGGTAGTAGATCGCAGAGGAGATCCGAGCTGTCTGGTAGAGGATTAGGGCAAAGTCGGGGTAGAATTTCATCCTCCCGGGATAGGAGTCGTTTATCTGTGAGCTGACGTACTCCCCAGCATTTTCCCACCACCGTTTCTACCCCAGCTAGCGGTTTACTTACGGCACATCCGGGCTCTACAGCAGTCCACCAGGGTATTTCCCAGTCTCCCCGTATTCAGAAGGCTGGTCCTTGTTATTCTTGTGTCTACCTGAGCTCCAAGCTTGTTGAGCAAGGGTGTGACTCTTTGGCTGAGTCTACTTTGGCTAGTTGTCGGCATAAAGATGTTCCGAGATCTACCTCTGCATCTGGTGAGGCAGATAACCCTATAACCGTCTCGGAGGAATCGACCTCGTCGTCTTCTAGTGATTCTTCGTCTAGTAGCGCTTTTGATGCAGGTATTCCCATTTTCTTCTTCTGATCAAATTATTTTCTTGTTTTAGGTATTTATGGCATCTTCTCCTCAAGAAGCTGTAGATGAGTCAGGTTCTGTTGAGTCGTGTTTTGAGTCTCCTCCAGCCTCCCTAGTATCCCGGTTTCCCTGGGTAACTTACGAGGTTTTAAACACAATGTCTGAGATGAGTTCGGATGATGTGGCTGGACTTCCCGTTGGGCAATTGGAAAATTATGATAAAGTCCCTCCGCGAGAAGATGAGTCGGTTTGCTCTGGGGGAACATAAGAGGATCCTTGCTTCTTTTTCTTTTATCGTTATGTCGTGACTCAACTTGGCATTCGGTTTTCTTTAACCGAATTTCAGATGGATATTCTTAATCATCTTCATATAGCACCCACCCAACTTCATCCCAATGGTTGGGGTTTCGTTAAGGCGTTTGAGCGTTTTTTTGCATACCTTGCTCTTCAGCCTTCCATCTGCATCTTTTTTTTAACTTTTTCCAAGTTGTTGCTTGTCGAACTGGTTGTGAACCGCCAGAACGAAAAGGTTGGGTTACCATCAGAGGTATTCCCGGTCGTAAACTTTTTTGAGTTTACACTGAGTCCTTTAAGAACTTTAAAGACAAGTTCTTTAAAGTTTCTGCGCATCCTGGTAAGGAGGTATGGTTTCTCCATAACCGTGGTACCGAGGATGTGGAGCAAAAATTTCCCTTATGTTGGTCATCTGATCATTTTCAATTTCCCCCTTCAAGCTACCGCTTCAACGAGAGTGAGTTGAACCTCACTGATGTCAATAGTGCAATCGCCATTGGTACATATCTCCAATCGTACAAGCATGCTAGTGTCGCATCCCTCATTTATAAGTCTCAAGAAGAGCTTGATGCAGAATTAAGTATGGTTAGTTTTACATTTGTATGCGTACCTGTGCTATTGCATTTTATGACCCTTCTTATTGCTTTGTTTTGTAGTTCCCGATATGGAAAACCAATAGCAAGGTCAGAAGGATGATCAACCTAGCTGGCTGTCGGTTTTAAGCTGAGGTGCCAAGGAAGTGGTTGTTGATTTGACGGGCAAGAAAGGAAAGCCTCATAAGAGAAATCTAAGAAGCCTCCTACCGCAGCTGCCGAGAAGAGCAAAGAAATCCCTGGTGATAAGGCCAAGGGAAAACTTTCTGAGAAAGGTGCCCCTGCTTCTTCTCAAGTTTTATCAAAGTCTACTCTCCACCCCCTTCCGGGATTGCCAAGCATGCTTTACGGAAATTCGGAGTAACTGGTGCTCTTCGGGATGTCGTTTGTCCCTCTGAGATTTTCTTCAACTCGTCTCCTTTCACCTCAACGCAAGTAAAAGAGCTGGAGGATATGGAACTGGGTTGTATGAAAATGTCTGAATGCATCTTGGAGGGAAAAGGCCAAGACCGGTTCTGAATTGGTCCAGGTGAAAAAAGAAAAGGACCAGGCAGTTCTGGATTTAGCCAAGGCTAAAGAGAATTTCATCAACCTTCAAAGAGAGCATAATGAACTTCAATCCTTGCATGCCTTCAACCACAAATCATTGACCGATTTCAAGATTATGCATGAGGGAGTTGAGGCGAAGTTGAAGGAAGCTGAATCCACTGCTCAACGTTACCGAGTCGAACTTGAAAAGTTGATAGTGGGCTCTTTCAACAATGCTCTTAGTCAGTTGAAGGTCGTTAATCCAGAACTGCAATTTGATACAATCGGGATACATCCCAAGGCTTATGTCAGCAAGGGCATGATTGTTGGTCCTCCTCCAGAATCTCCAACTTATGACTCTGTAACCCAGACAGAAGGCGGAGAGAAAACTATGGTAGAAGGAGGTGAAGAGGTTAGCACTCAACCTGCTGAGACCCCATCTCCTTAATTGGGTACCCTTGCTACCCTTGCTATATAAAGGACCGAAATGCCGGTTTATTTTGTTTGCTTTTTCAATTGGGGCTCTTGAGCCCCTTTTTAATTTATTTTGAATATTGTCGTGGTGCTTCCCAGTCTTAATTTGTTTTTTGAGCCTTTTTAATATTTTCCTATTTCGCTTTATCATTTGACGTCTTGCATTCCATACTCTTTGAATTATCGTAGATGCATTTATCTAGGTATTTGATTTTCATAGACTGCCAAGGTTGTCTGAAACATTCATTGAATACCTATAAAGATTTAGTATTTCTTTATTTTCTGACAAATTGGCTTGTGCCTTTGTCATCTATGTTCATAACTTAGGCAATTTTCATGTATTTCAAACCTTGTTCGAGTTGCTTCCATCTGGGACGGGTTAGATTCGCAACTTGAGTAGATTTTATTTTCTTAACCTGTGCATTTTACGAGTTCCACGTTAAGTTTTATCCGAGTTTATCCCATCCTAAAAGGGAAATTTTTGTAACTCAAATAAACTTTATTTCCTAAACTCGTGCATTTTACGAGCTTTATGTTATTGACCTGGCCGAGGTCAAAGCATTGTACGGATTTCGCTTTTTGTCATTCTCCATGATGCATGTTTGTTTTGACTTGACGATTTTGGCAAGTTTGTATTAATAATGGGTCTTGTCTTTATTGACGTAACGATTTTGTCATAACTTGAATTTTGTAATCCAGCTTTATCTAAGGTAAAGACAATACTGTCGCATGTCGTACTTGGTTCTTGGACCAAAATAAAGAGCATTTCGACTTGATCAGAGTCATCATGACAAATTGCACTTGTACCTCAGATTTTGTATTGATGCATCAAAAATAGATAAGGATAAATCTTTAAAAAAAAATTCCTCATTTATTGATATCAATTTGTCAACTACATGAATTTTTCGGCATATTCGGCTTTAGTTAAATCCATAAGAGAGGAAAATAATTCGTCTAAGAAAAATTCAAATAAATTGAAAATTTTCAAAACTTAGAAGGTGGATCCCAGATTTAGCCGTAATATATCTTCAGCTTATCCGCATTCCAGGTTCTCTTAATTCCTTTGCCTTCTACTGTTTCTAGGATATAAGCCCCTTTTTCGAGCTTTTCTTTAACTCGGTAAGGACCTTCTCAGTTTGCAGCTAGGTTTCCATCTCTGGCGTTTTTATTGCCAATATCTACCCTCTTGAGTACCAAGTCATTTTTCTCAAAGATTCTTGGTCTCACTTTTTTGTTATATCTGGTTGTTATATGTTGTTTGGCCATCATATCTCGGCAGTGAGCTGTAACTCTAGCTTCGTCAACAAGATCTAACTCAACAGTGAGTAGTTTGCTGTTTTGTTGCTCGCCTTGCTTGATACTATTCATTCTCCTCCAAGAGGGTTCTCCAATTTCCACCAGAATCATGGCTTGACATCCATATGTCAGTCGAAAAGGGGTTTCCCCCATTGCAGTTTGGGTACTCGTTCGGTATCCCCAGAGGACGAAGTATAGCTGCTGAACCCAGCTTTCTTTGGCATCCAACATCCATTTCTTGAGACCGTCCACGATTACCTTGTTCACTGCTTCAGCTTTCCCATTCGATTGTGGGTGCTCCACGGATGCGAAGCAATGTTTGACTTGTAAGTCTTTCATCAAAATCCTGGAACCTTTTATCAGCAAACTGTGTTCCATTATCAGTTACCACTTCGGCCGGTATTCCAAATCTGGAGACAATATTCCGTTCAAAGAACCTTTGTACTCTAGCCGAGGTGATTGTGGTGACTGGTTCTTCTTCTATCCACTTGGTGAAGTAATCCACAGCTACAATTAGCCATTTCAATTGTACTTCGGCAGCTTTGAAGAGTCCCAGCAAATCCATTCCCCATTTGAAGAAGGGCCATGGAGCCGAGATATATTTCAGTTCTTCCGGTGGTAAAAGGATTAGCTTAGCATGCTTCTGACAACTGTCGCATCTCTTGACATGTTCTTTAGAGTCTATCTCCATAGTCGGCCAGTAGTAACCAGCTCGGAGGGCCTTTCTAGCCAAAGCTTTACCCCCCATATGATGACCATTGATTCCTTCATGTATCTCGGCCATCACATATTCCACTTCTTTCGAGTTCAAACATTTCAGCATAGGGATATGCAACCCCTTTCTAAATAGCTGATCATTCACAATTGTGTATTGTGTTGCATCTCGGACCAGCTTCCTAGATTCTAGTTGGTCCTCTGGAAATGTACCTTTCTCAAGGTATGCCACTATGGGTTTCCTCCAATCATTTGCCGAGGTGATGATCATCACGCAACTCGGCACAGTTAAGCTTTGTTGTACCACGATTCTGTGGTTGCCTGGATTTTTTGTACTTGCCAATTTAGACTAGATATCAGCTCGACAGTCTTTCCCTCGAGGAATGTGAGTAACTTGCACTTCATCGAAGTCGACCATTATTTCTTGAACCTTGTTCAAGTATTTCATCAATAGAGGGCCTTTGGCCTGATACTTTCCTTCTATCTGTGAAGTCACCAGTTTGGAGTCACTGAAGATTTTTACCTTTTTGGCTCCGTGGTCTTTAGCCTGCATCAATCCGGCTATCAAAGCTTCATACTCTGCTTGATTGTTTTAAGTTGAGAAGCGCAAGTTCAAGGAGTGTTCTATTGTCACCCCTTCTGAACTTTCGAGTATGATTCCAGCTTCGTTTCCTTTATCGTTGGACGATCCATCTGCATAGACCCTCCAAGTACCTCCAGTTTCTCTATTTTCCGGATTCACCAGGGTTAGTTCCATTATGAAGTTGGCCAGAGCTTGTGATTTAATGGCCTTTCGACTTTCATATGTTATGTCGTACTCGCTGAGCTCAATTGCCCAGTTAGTCATTCTTCCTGCTAGGTCCGGATTGTGCAACACCTGCCGCATAGGCTGATTAGTCCGGACTATTATCTGATGTCCCTGAAAATATGGCCGTATTCAGCAAAGCAAAGGCCACTTTTTCTAGCTTTTGATATCTGACCTCCGCACCTTGTAAGGCTCTACTGATGAAGTAAATCGGCTCTTGTCCTTTATCAGTTTCCTTGATCAAGACAACACTTATTACCTCTTCCCTCACAGCCAGATACAGGATCAGAGTATCTCCTGGTTCTGGCTTTGACAGCACTGGTGGGGTCGCCAAACATTTCTTGACCTTTTCGAACGCGAATTGATATTCCAGATTCCAGCCTTCCACTACTTCCCTATTTAATAATTTGAAGAATGGGAGTGCATTTTCAGCAGACTTTGGTAAGAACCGGGTTAGTGCAGCCAGTCTACCAATTAACTGTTGAACCTTCTTTTTATTCTGGGGTACTTTCATATCAAGTACTGCTTTGCACTTGTCAGGGTTTGCTTCAATTCCTCTACGGGTTAACATGAAACCCAAGAACTTCCCTGCTGGGACTCCAAACGCACATTTTACCGGGTTTAGACAGATGCGGTATTTCCTGAGCTTCTAAAAAGTTTGCTCAAGATCCTGGACATGATTTTTCATATCAAATGAATTTACAATCATATCATCAATATATACTTCTCATTTTTTCCCAGCTGATCTTCAAACACCTTGTTTATCATCCTCTGATAAGTAGCCCTTGAGTTTTTAAGCCCAAACAACATCACATTATAGAAGTAGTTAACCTTTCAGCAAAAAAGGCAGTCTTTTCTTGATCCCCTGGGTACATTGAAATCTGGTTATAACCAGAGTAAGCTGTTAGTATATGGGTGTCCTAGAGACAATCTTTTTGATTAAATAAGGACATAAGATGTAGACCTTTTTCGCAAATAAATAATAAGCACTCTTTATCTTGTTCCATATTTTTGTCTCGATATTATTGTTAATATATTATGAATAAACTGGATAAACCCCTTGGAATAGAACATGTATTTCTTGAGTATCTGTGATGAGATCACGATTGTGAGGATTCAAGGATACCGCACGTTTATTCATAATTTTATGTTCCTAGTCTAGAGACACTGAGAATGGGGATCAGTGATCTCGGGTAAGACTAACACGACTTATCTACTTGTATTTGGATACAAGGTAAAGACCTCATCTGCTACAGATATGGAGATGTCTTAGCTAAAGTCGTGGGTGGACCTATAAGGGTGTAGCTCGCACTGAACAAACCCACAAAGAGACTCTATGAGGAAATCTCACAGAGAGTATCATTAGAGTGGTCTCCTTATATTTGGATATGTCTTTCCTTAGAACAGAAGTTATTACCTAGACTGTATTCTAGAAGGCATGCTTTGATTGTATACATCGTCTGCCTGAAACATGGAGACTCATAGGTATACTGTTGGGCTTGTCCTGAAAGAGCACAGGGCTAGGGTGATAAGCTGAAGGAATTCGTCAAATCTCTGTGAGAGATTAGGTTATCTGTAAAACGGAGAAATCGGGATGACATTTACAAGGACTCGGGAATCTATGCATAGTAAAAGAGATCATGAGATGATCTGCCGTTAGAGTCAGTAAATTGAAGATTCCCTATTTCGAATAAAGCTTACCCTAAACCGCAAGGGTTGATACGTTTCCTTACCCTAGGTTTAATGGGAAGGTAACCGAGACGAAAGAAAATACATACGACAACCAAATATGTGTAATAGGATGATTATGTCATTAACCTAACTAGCTCTGGGGCAACAAAGCATTGCAAGTGCTCTGTGTTGTCATTAGATGGGTTGTGGGCTTGTTGGGCCCAAGCCCATTTATGTCAGTGGCTATGTTGGGCCTAATGGGTCACACACTAATACCTTATTGTCATGATAATATAGCATTAAAGGTATTGAGCCTAATAATGGTTGTTAGCCCAAGAAGATGTTTGGAAGCCCACCAAAAGGGAAAAGGGCGCATGGATCATGTAGTGAGCTTGGATGGTCCAAGACATTACTAATTAATTTAATTAGTTAAATTAATTATCAAATATTTAAATTTTGAATTTTGAATTTGAAATTTGAAATTTGAATTTGAATTTTGAAATTCGAATTTTGAATTTGGAATTTGAAATTGGAATTTTGAATTTGGAATTTGGAATTTTGAATTTGAATTTTGAATTTTGAATTTTGAATTTAGAATTTAAATTTTGAATTTGAATTTTGAATTTAAATGTTTGAACGTTTGAATTTAAATGTTTGAATTTGAATTTGAATTGGCTATGAAAAATTGTTTCATAACCAAAGGATAAGGTAAGATCTTGTTGGAACAAATCCCAAGTATCAAGAGGAGATCTTTGAGCATCATCCAAGGCTGATTTGGGGCGCTGATTTTGGGGTCTTGTGATGGTCATATGATCAACCAAATGAGCTCCAATCAGATTTGGTTTG